>NW_024607522.1:0-28781 GCF_018296145.1 Oncorhynchus tshawytscha | reverse complement strand
ATTATATTATAACAAACCAGCTAGATCTACTGTCTCTGTTATATTATGACAGACCAGCTAGTTCTACTGTCTCTATTATATTATGACAGACCAGCTAGATCTACTGTCTCTATTATATTATGACAGACCAGCTAGATCTACTGTCTCTATTATATTATAACAAACCAGCTAGATCTACTGTCTCTGTTATATTATAACAGACCAGCTAGATCACTGTCTCTATTATAGTATGACAGACCAGCTAGATCTACTGTCTCTATTATAATATGACAGACCAGCTAGATCTACTGTCTCTATTATATTATGACAGACCAGCTAGATCTACTGTCTCTATTATAATATGACAGACCAGCTAGATCTACTGTCTCTATTATATTATGACAGACCAGCTAGATCTACTGTCTCTTTTACATTATGACAGACCAGCTAAATCTACTGTCTCTATTATAATATGACAGACCAGGTAGATCTATTGTCTCTATTCAATTATGAGAGACCAGCTAGATCTACTGTCTCTGTTATATTATAACAAACCAGCTAGATATACTGTCTCTATTATATTATAACAGACCAGCTAGATCTACTGTCTCTATTATATTATGACAGACCAGCTAGATCTACTGTCTCTATTATAATATGACAGACCAGCTAGATCTACTGTCTCTATTATATTATGACAGACCAGCTAGATCTACTGTCTCTATTATATTATGACAGACCAGCTAGATCTACTGTCTCTATTATAATATGACAGACCAGCTAGATCTACTGTCTCTATTATATTATGACAGACCAGCTAGATCTACTGTCTCTATTATATTATGACAGACCAGCTAGATCTACTGTCTCTATTATATTATGACAGACCAGCTAGATCTACTGTCTCTTTTATATTATGACAGACCAGCTAGATACTACTGTCTCTATTATATTATGACAGACCAGCTAGATCTACTGTCTCTATTATAATATGACAGACCAGCTAGATCTACTGTCTCTATTCATATTATGACAGACCAGGTAGATCTACTGTCTCTATTATATTATAACAAACCAGCTAGATCTACTGTCTCTGTTATATTATGACAGACCAGCTAGATCTACTGTCTCTATTATATTATGACAGACCAGCTAGATCTACTGTCTCTATTATATTATAACAAACCAGCTAGATCTACTCTCTGTTATATTATGACAGACCAGCTAGATCTACTGTCTCTATTATATTATGAACAGACCAGCTAGATCTACTGTCTCTATTATATTATGACAGACCAGCTAGATCTACTGTCTCTATTATGTTATGACAGACCAGCTAGATCTACTGTCTCTATTATATTTTGACAGACCAACTAGGTCTAATGTCTCTATTATAGTATGAAAGACCAGCTAGATCTACTGTCTCTATTATAATATGACAGACCAGCTAGATCTACTGTCTCTATTATAATATGACAGACCAGCTAGATCTACTGTCTCTATTATAATATGACAGACCAGCTAGATCTACTGTCTCTATTATATTATGACAGACCAGCTAGATCTCATGTCTCTTTTACATTATGACAGACCAGCTAAATCTACTGTCTCTATTATAATATGACAGACCAGCTAGATCTACTGTGTCTGTTATATTATGACAGACCAGCTAGATCTACTGTCTCTGTTATATTATGACAGACCAGCTAGATCTACTGTCTCTATTATATTATGACAGACCAGCTAGATCTACTGTCTCTATTATATTATGACAGACCAGCTAGATCTACTGTCTCTATGATATTATGACAGACCAGCTAGATCTACTGTCTCTATTCAATTATGAGAGACCAGGTAGATCTACTGTCTCTGTTATATTATAACAAACCAGCTAGATCTACTGTCTCTGTTATATTATGACAGACCAGCTAGTTCTACTGTCTCTATTATATTATGACAGACCAGCTAGATCTACTGTCTCTATTATATTATGACCGACCAGCTAGATCTACTGCCTCTATTATATTATAACAAACCAGCTAGATCTACTGTCTCTGTTATATTATAACAGACCAGCTAGTTCTACTGTCTCTATTATATTATGACAGACCAGCTAGATCTACTGTCTCTATTATATTATGACAGACCAGCTAGATCTACTGTCTCTATTATATTATGACAGACCAGCTAGTTCTACTGTCTCTATTATATTATGACAGACCAGCTAGATACACTGTCTCTATTCAATTATGAGAGACCAGGTAGATCTACTGTCTCTGTTATATTATAATAAACCAGCTAGATCTACTGTCTCTGTTATATTATGACAGACCAGCTAGATCTACTGTCTCTTTTATAGTATGACAGACCAGCTAGATATACTGTCTCTATTATATTATGACAGACCAGCTAGATCTACTGTCTCTATTATATTATGACAGACCAGCTCTACTGTCTCTATTATATTATGACAGACCAGCTAGATCTACTGTCTCTATTATATTATGACAGACCAGCTAGATCTACTGTCTCTATTATATTATGACAGACCAGCTAGATCTACTGTCTCTATTATCTATTATGACAGACCAGCTAGATCTACTGTCTCTATTATATTATGACAGACCAGCTAGATCTACTGTCTCTATTATATTATGACAGACCAGCTAGATCTACTGTCTCTATTATATTATGACAGACCAGCTAGATCTACTGTCTCTATTATATTATGACAGACCAGCTAGATCTACTGTCTCTATTATCTACTGTCTCTATTATATTATGACAGACCAGCTAGATCTACTGTCTCTATTATAATATGACAGACCAGCTAGATCTACTGTCTCTATTATATTATGACAGACCAGCTAGATCTCATGTCTCTTTTACATTATGACAGACCAGCTAGATCTCTACTGTCTCTATTATAATATGACAGACCAGCTAGATATACTGTCTCTATTATATTATGACAGACCAGCTAGATCTACTGTCTCTATTATATTATGACAGACCAGCTAGGTCTACTGTCTCTATTATAATATGACAAACCAGCTAGATCTACTGTCTCTATGTCTATTATATTACAGACACAGCTAGATCTACTGTCTCTATTATATTATGACAGACCAGCTAGATCTACTGTCTCTATTATGTTATGACAGACCAGCTAGATCTACTGTCTCTGTTATATTATAACACACCAGCTAGATCTACAGTCTCTGTTATATTATGACAGACCAGCTAGTTCTACTGTCTCTATTATATTATGACAGACCAGCTAGATCTACTGTCTCTATTATTTTATGACAGACCAGCTAGATCTACTGCCTCTATTATATTACAACAAACCAGCTAGATCTACTGTCTCTGTTATATTATGACAGACCAGCTAGATCTACTGTCTCCTTTATATTATGAGAAACCAGCCAGATCTCCTGTCTCTATTATATTATGACAGATGAGCTAGATCTACTGTCTCTATTATATTATGACAGACCAGCTAGATCTACTGTCTCTATTATATTATGACAGACCAGCTAGATCTACTGTCTCTATTATATTATGACAGACCAGCTAGATCTACTGTCTCTATTATATTATGACAGACCAGCTAGATCTACTGTCTCTATTATAATATGACAAACCAGCTAGATCTACTGTCTCTATTATATTATGACAGACCAGCTAGATCTACTGTCTCTATATTATGACAGACCAGCTAGATCTACTGTCTCTATTATATTATGACAGACCAGCTAGATCTACTGTCTCTATTATATTATGACAGACCAGCTAGATCTACTGTCTCTATTATATTATGACAGACCAGCTAGATCTACTGTCTCTATTATATTATGACAGACCAGCTAGATCTACTGTCTCTATTATATTATATGACAGACCAGCTAGATCTACTGTCTCTATTATATTATGACAGACCAGCTAGATCTACTGTCTCTATTATATTATGACAGACCAGCTAGATCTACTGTCTCTATTATATTATGACAGACCAGCTAGATCTACTGTCTCTATTATATTATGACAGACCAGCTAGATCTACTGTCTCTATTATATTATGACAGACCAGCTAGATCTACTGTCTCTATTATATTATGACAGACCAGCTAGATCTACTGTCTCTATTATATTATGACAGACCAGCTAGATCTACTGTCTCTATTATATTATGACAGACCAGCTAGATCTACTGTCTCTATTATATTATGACAGACCAGCTAGATCTACTGTCTCTATTATATTATGACAGACCAGCTAGATCTACTGTCTCTATTATATTATGACAGACCAGCTAGATCTACTGTCTCTATTATGTTATGACAGACCAGCTAGATCTACTGTCTCTATTATATTATGACAGACCAGCTAGATCTACTGTCTCTATTATATTATGACAGACCAGCTAGATCTACTGTCTCTATTATATTATGACAGACCAGCTAGGTCTAATGTCTCTGTTATATTATGACAGACCAGCTAGATCTACTGTCTCTATTATAATATGACAGACCAGCTAGATCTACTGTCTCTATTATATTATGACAGACCAGCTAGATCTCATGTCTCTTTTACATTATGACAGACCAGCTAAATCTACTGTCTCTATTATAATATGACAGACCAGCTAGATATACTGTCTCTATGATATTATGACAGGCCAGCTAGATCTACTGTCTCTATTATATTATGAGAGACCAGCTAGGTCTACTGTGTCTATTATAATATGACAAACCAGCTAGATCTACTGTCTCTATGTCTCTATTATATTATGGTAGACACGCTAGATCTACTGTCTCTATTATAATATGACAGACCAGCTAGATATACTGTCTCTATTCAATTATGAGAGACCAGGTAGATCTACTGTCTCTGTTATATTATAACAAACCAGCTAGATCTACTGTCTCTGTTATATTATGACAGACCAGCTAGTTCTACTGTCTCTATTATATTATGACAGACCAGCTAGATCTACTGTCTCTATTATATTATGACCGACCAGCTAGATCTACTGCCTCTATTATATTATAACAAACCAGCTAGATCTACTGTCTCTGTTATATTATAACAGACCAGCTAGTTCTACTGTCTCTATTATATTATGACAGACCAGCTAGATCTACTGTCTCTTTTATAGTATGACAGACCAGCTAGATCTACTGTCTCTATTATATTATGAGAGACCAGCAAGATCTACTGTCTCTATTATATTATGACAGACCAGCTAGATCTACTGTCTCTATTATGTTATAACAGACCAGCTAGATCTACTGTCTCTATTATAATATGACAAACCAGCTAGATCTACTGTCTCTATGTCTCTATTATATTATGGTAGACCAGCTAGATCTACTGTCTCTATTATAATATGACAGACCAGCTAGATCTACTGTCTCTATTGTATTATGAGAGACCAGCTAGATCTACTGTCTCTATTATATTATGACAGACCAGCTAGATCTACTGTCTCTATTATATTATGACAGACCAGCTAGATCTACTGTCTCTATTATATTATGACAGACCAGCTAGATCTACTGTCTCTATTATATTATGACAAACCAGCTAGATCTACTGTCTCTATTATATTATGACAGACCAGCTAGATCTACTGTCTCTATTATATTATGACAGACCAGCTAGATCTACTGTCTCTATTATATTATGACAGACCAGCTAGATCTACTGTCTCTATTATAATATGACAGACCAGCTAGATCTACTGTCTCTATTATATTATGACAGACCAGCTAGATCTACTGTCTCTATTATATTATGACAGACCAGCTAGATCTACTGTCTCTATTATATTATGACAGACCAGCTAGATCTACTGTCTCTTTTATATTATGACAGACCAGCTAGATCTACTGTCTCTATTATAATATGACAGACCAGGTAGATCTATTGTCTCTATTCAATTATGAGAGACCAGCTAGATCTACTGTCTCTGTTATATTATAACAAACCAGCTAGATATACTGTCTCTATTATATTATAACAGACCAGCTAGATCTACTGTCTCTATGTCTCTATTATATTATGACAGAATAGCTAGATCTACTGTCTCTATTATAATATGACAGACCAGCTAGATCTACTGTCTCTATTATAATATGACAGACCAGCTAGATCTACTGTCTCTTTTATAGTATGACAGACCAGCTAGATACACTGTCTCTATTATATTATGACAGACCAGCTAGATCTACTGTCTCTATTATAATATGACAGACCAGCTAGATCTACTGTCTCTATTCAATTATGAGAGACCAGGTAGATCTACTGTCTCTGTTATATTATAACAAACCAGCTAGATCTACTGTCTCTATTATATTATGACAGACCAGCTAGGTCTAATGTCTCTGTTATATTATGACAGACCAGCTAGATCTACTGTCTCTATTATGTTATGACAGACCAGCTAGATCTACTGTCTCTATTATATTTTGACAGACCAACTAGGTCTAATGTCTCTATTATAGTATGAAAGACCAGCTAGATCTACTGTCTCTATTATAATATGACAGACCAGCTAGATCTACTGTCTCTATTATAATATGACAGACCAGCTAGATCTACTGTCTCTATTATAATATGACAGACCAGCTAGATCTACTGTCTCTATTATATTATGACAGACCAGCAAGATCTACTGTCTCTATTATATTACGACAGACCAGCTAGATCTACTGTCTCTATTATATAATGACAGACCAGCTCGATCTACTGTCTCTATGTCTTCATTATATTATGACAGACCAGCTAGATCTACTGTCTCTATGTCTCTATTATATTATGACAGAACAGCTAGATCTACTGTCTCTATTATAATATGACAGACCAGCTAGATCTACTGTCTCTATTATAATATGACAGACCAGCTAGATCTACTGTCTCTATTATATTATGACAGACCAGCTAGATCTACTGTCTCTATTATATTATGACAGACCAGCTAGATCTACTGTCTCTATTATATTATGACAGACCAGCTAGATCTCATGTCTCTATTATATTATGACTAGACCAGCTAGATCTAGTGTTTCTATTATAATATGACAGACCAGCTATATCTACTGTCTCTATTCATATTATGACAGACCAGCTAGATCTACTGTCTCTATTATATTATGACAGACCAGCTAGATCTACTGTCTCTATTATATTATGACAGACCACCTAGATCAACTGTCTCTATTATATTATGACAGACCAGCTAGATCTACTGTCTCTATTATAATATGACAGACCAGCTAGATCTACTGTCTCTCTATTATAATATGACAGACCAGCTAGATCAACTGTCTCTATTATATTATGACAGACCAGTTAAATCTACTGTCTCTATTATAATATGACAGACCAGCTAGATCTACTGTCTCTATTGTTTTATGACAGACCAGCTAGATCTACTGTGTCTATTATATTATGACAGACCAGCTAGATCTACTGTCTCTATTATATTATGACAGACCAGCTAGATCTACTGTCTCTATTATATTATGACAGACCAGCTAGATCTACTGTCTCTATTATAATATGACAGACCAGCTAGATCTACTGTCTCTATTATAATATGACAGACCAGCTAGATCTACTGTCTCTATTATATTATGAAAGACCAGCTAGATCTACTGTCTCTATTATATTATGACAGACCAGCTAGATCTACTGTCTCTATTATAATAT
The DNA here is from genome assembly GCF_018296145.1 of Oncorhynchus tshawytscha. Lineage (NCBI taxonomy): Eukaryota > Metazoa > Chordata > Actinopteri > Salmoniformes > Salmonidae > Oncorhynchus > Oncorhynchus tshawytscha. The sequence goes on along the minus strand of NW_024607522.1, from coordinate 21,086 downwards.
GACAGACCAGCTAGATCTACTGTCTCTATTATATTATGACAGACCAGCTAGATTTACTGTCTCTATTATATTATAACAAACCAGCTAGATCTACTGTCTCTATTTATATTATGAGAGACCAGCTAGATCTACTGTCTCTATTATATTATGACAGACCAGCTAGATCTACTGTCTCTATTATATTATAACAAACCAGCTAGATCTACTGTCTCTGTTATATTATGACAGACCAGCTAGATCTACTGTCTCTATTATATTAACAGACCAGCTAGATCTACTGTCTCTATGTCTCTATTATATTATGACAGACCAGCTAGATCTCATGTCTCTATTACATTATGACAGACCAGCTAGATATACTGTCTCTATTATATTATAACAGACCAGCTAGATCTACTGTCTCTATGTCTCTATTATATTATGACAGAATAGCTAGATCTACTGTCTCTATTATAATATGACAGACCAGCTAGATCTACTGTCTCTATTATAATATGACAGACCAGCTAGATCTACTGTCTCTTTTATAGTATGACAGACCAGCTAGATACACTGTCTCTATTATATTATGACAGACCAGCTAGATCTACTGTCTCTATTATATTATGACGGACCAGCAAGATCTCATGTCTCTATTACATTATGCCAGACCAGCTAGATCTAGTGTCTCTATTATAATATGACAGACCAGCTAGATCTACTGTCTCTATTATATTATGAGAGACCAGCTAGATCTACTGTCTCTATTATATTATGACAGACCAGCTAGATCTACTGTCTCTATTATATTATGACAGACCAGCTAGATCTACTGTCTCTATTATATTATGACAGACCAGCTAGATCTACTGTCTCTATTATATTATGACAGACCAGCTAGATCTACTGTCTCTATTATATTATGACAGACCAGCTAGATCTACTGTCTCTATTATATTATGACAGACCAGCTAGATCTACTGTCTCTATTATATTATGACAGACCAGCTAGATCTAATGTCTCTGTTATATTATGACAGACCAGCTAGATCTACTGTCTCTATTATAATATGACAGACCAGCTAGATCTACTGTCTCTATTTTAATATGACAGACCAGCTAGATCTACTGTCTCTATTATATTATGACAGACCAGCTAGATCTACTGTCTCTATTATAATATGACAGACCAGCTAGATCTACTGTCTCTATTATAATATGACAGACCAGCTAGATCTACTGTCTCTATTTTAATATGACAGACCAGCTAGATCTACTGTCTCTATTATATTATGACAGACCAGCTAGATCTACTGTCTCTATTATATTATGACAGACCAGCTAGATCTACTGTCTCTATTATATTATGACAGACCAGCTAGATCTACTGTCTCTATTATATTATGACAGACCAGCTAGATCTACTGTCTCTTTTATAGTATGACAGACCAGCTAGATCTACTGTCTCTATTATATTATGACAGACCAGCTAGATCTACTGTCTCTATTATATTATGACAGACCAGCTAGATCTACTGTCTCTATTATATTATGAGAGACCAGCTAGATCTACTGTCTCTATTATATTATGACAGACCAGCTAGATCTACTGTCTCTATTATATTATGACAGACCAGCTAGATCTACTGTCTCTATGTCTCTATTATATTATGGCAGACCAGCTAGATCTACTGTCTCTATTATAATATGACAGACCAGCTAGATCTACTGTCTCTATGTCTCTATTATATTATGACAGACCAGCTAGATCTACTGTCTCTATTATAATATGACAGACCAGCTAGATCTACTGTCTCTATTATAATATGACAGACCAGCTAGATCTACTGTCTCTATTACATTATGACAGACCTGCTAGATCTCATGTCTCTTTTACATTATGACAGACCAGCTAGATCTACTGTCTCTATTATATTATGACGGACCAGCTAGGTCTCATGTCTCTATTACATTATGCCAGACCAGCTAGATCTACTGTCTCTGTTATATTATGACAGACCAGCTAGATCTACTGTCTCTATGTCTCTATTATATTATGGTAGACCAGCTAGATCTACTGTCTCTATTGTAATATGACAGACCAGCTAGATATACTGTCTCTATTATATTATAACAGACCAGCTAGATCTACTGTCTCTATTATATTATGACAGACCAGCTAGATCTCATGTCTCTATTATATTATGCCAGACCAGCTAGATCTACTGTCTCTATTATAATATGACAGACCAGCTAGATCTACTGTCTCTATTCAATTATGAGAGACCAGCTAGATCTACTGTCTCTGTTATATTATAACAAACCAGCTAGATATACTGTCTCTATTATATTATAACAGACCAGCTAGATCTACTGTCCCTATTATATTATGACAGACCAGCTAGATCTACTGCCTCTATTACATTATGACAGACCAGCTAGATCTACTGTCTCTATTATGTTATGACAGACCAGCTAGATCTACTGTCTCTATTATATTATGACAGACCAGCTAGATCTACTGTCTCTATTATATTATGACAGACCAGCTAGATCTACTGTCTCTATTATATTATGACAGACCAGCTAGATCTACTGTCTCTATTATATTATGACAGACCAGCTAGATCTACTGTCTCTATTTTATTATGACAGACCAGCTAGATATACTGTCTCTATTATATTATGACAGACCAGCTAGATCTACTGTCTCTATTATATTATGACAGACCAGCTAGATCTACTGTCTCTATTATAATATGACAAACCAGCTAGATCTACTGTCTCTATTATAATATGACAGACCAGCTAGATCTACTGTCTCTATTATATTATGACAGACCAGCTAGATCTACTGTCTCTATTATAATATGACAGACCAGCTAGATCTACTGTCTCTATTCATATTATGAGAGACCAGGTAGATCTACTGTCTCTGTTATATTATAACAGACCAGCTAGATCTACTGTCTCTATTATATTATGACAGACCAGCTAGATCTACTGTCTCTATTATATTATGACAGACCAGCTAGATCTACTGCCTCTATTATATTATAACAAACCAGCTAGATCTACTCTCTGTTTATATTATGACAGACCAGCTAGATCTACTGTCTCTATTATATTATAACAGACCAGCTAGATCTACTGTCTCTATTCTCTATTATATTATGACAGACCAGCTAGATCTCATGTCTCTATTACATTATTATTACGGGTTTCTCCACGCACCGCCGACAGAAACAAACATCTCTCTGGTAAGAAGACGGGCGGGGGGCGTATGCCTTATGGCCAACGTGACATGGTGTGATGAAGGAAACATACAGGAACTCAAATCCTTCTGTTCACCTGATTTAGAATTCCTCACAATCAAATGTAGACCGCATTATCTACCAAGAGAATTCTCTTCGATTATAATCACAGCCGTATATATCCCCCCCAAGCAGACACATCGATGGCTCTGAACAGAACTTTATTTAACTCTCTGCAAACTGGAAACGATTTATCCGGAGGCTGCATTCATTGTAGCTGGGGATTTTAACAAGGCTAATCTGAAAACAAGACTCCCTAAATTTTATCAGCATATTGATTGCGCAACCAGGGGTGGAAAGACCCTGGATCTATGATCATTGTTACTCTAACTTCCGCGACGACATATAAGGCCCTGCCCCGCCCCCTTTCGGAAAAGCTGACCAGACTCCATTTTGTTGATCCCTGCCTACAGACAGAAACTAAAACAAGAAGCTCCCACGCTGAGGTCTGTCCAACGCTGGTCTATTATATTATGACTCCACACTCCAAGACTGCTTCCATCACGTGGACTGGGAGATGTTTCGTATTATGTCAGACAACAACATTGAGAATCGCTGATCTGTGCGAGTTCATTAGAACGTGCGTTGAAGATGTCGTTCCCATAGCAACGATTAAAACATTCCCTAACCAGAAACCGTGGATTGATGGCAGCATTCGTGTGAAACTGAAGGCACGAACCACTGCTTTTAATCAGGGCAAGGTGTCTGGTAACATGACTGAATACAAACAGTGCAGCTATTCCCTCCGCAAGGCTATCAAACAAGCTAATTATGACGCCAGTACAGAGACAAAGTAGAATCTCAATTCAACGGCTCAGACACACAGAGGTATGTGGCAGGGTCTACAGTCAATCACGGACTACAGGAAGAAACCCAGCCCAGTCTCGGACCAGGATGTCTTGCTCCCAGGCAGACTAAATAACTTTTGCCCGCTTTGAGGACAATACAGTGCCACTGACACGGCCTGCAACGGAATCATGCGGTCTCTCCTTCACTGCAGCCGAAGTGAGTAAGACATTTAAACGTGTTAACCCTCGCAAGGCTGCAGGCCCAGACTATATTATCCCCAGCCGCGCCCTCAGAGCATGCGCAGACCAGCTGGCCGGTGTGTTTCGGACTTATTCAACCAATCCCTATACCAGTCTGCTGTTCCCATTGCTTCAAGAGGGCCACCATTGTTCCTGTTCCCAAGAAAGCTAAGGTAACTGAGCTAAACGACTACCGCCCGTAGCACTCACATCCGTCATCATGAAGTGCTTTGAGAGACCAGTCAAGGACCATATCACCTCCACCCTACCTGACACCCTTGACCCACTCCAATTTGCTTACCGCCCAAATAGGTCCACAGACGATGCATATCTCAACCACACTGCACTACTGCCTAACCCATCTGGACAAGAGGAATACCTATGTGAGAATGCTGTTCATCGACTACAGCTCGGCATTCAACACCATAGTACCCTCCAAGCTCTCATCAAGCTCGAGACCCTGGGTCTCGACCCCGCCCTGTGCAACTGGGTACTGGACTTCCTGACAGGCCAGCCCCCAGGTGGTGAGGGTAGGCAACAATATTATCCCCCAGCTGATCCTCAACACTGGGGCCCCACAATATTCTGAGCCCCCCAGCTGTACTCCCTGTTCTACCCATTACTGCGTGGCCATGCACGCCTAACTCAATCATCATTTATGACGACACAGCAGTGGTAGGCTTGATTACCAACAACAGACCAGAGACGGCCTACAGGGAGGAGGTGAGGGCCCTAGGAGTGTGGTGTCAGGAAAATAACCTCACACTCAACGTCAACAAAACTAAGGAGATGATTGTGGACTTCAGGAAACAGCAGAGGGAACACCCCCTCTATCCATATCGATGGAACAGTAGTGGAGAGGGTAGCAAGTTTTAAGTTCCTCGGCATACACATCACAGACAAACTGAATTGGTCCACTCACACAGACAGCATCGTGAGGAAGGCGCAGCAGCGCCTCTTCAACCTCAGGAGGCTGAAGAAATTCGGCTTGTCACCAAAAGCACTCACAAACTTCTACAGATGCACAATGAGAGATCCTGGCGGGCTGTATCACCGCCTGGTATGGCAACTGACCGCCCTCAGACCGTAAGGCTCTCCAGAGGGTAGTGAGGTCTGCACAGATCACCGGGGCAAACTACCTGCCCTCCAGGACACCTGACACCACCCGATGCTACAGGAAGGCCATAAAGATCATCAAGGACATCAACCACCTAGAGCCACTGCCTGTTCACCCCGCTGTCATCCAGAAGGCGAGGTCAGTACAGGTGCATCAAAGCTGGGACCGAGAGACTGAAAAACAGCTTCTATCTCAAGGCCATCAGACTGTTAAACAGCCACCACTAACATTGAGTGGCTACTGCCAACACACTGTCAATGACACTGACTCTACTCCAGCCACTTTAATCACGGGAATTGATGGGAAATTATGTAAATATATCACTAGCCACTTTAAACAATGCTACCTTATATAATGTTACTTACCCTACATTGTTCATCTCATATGCATACGTTGATACTGTACTCTATATCATCGATGCATCCTTATGTAATACATGTATCACTAGCCACTTTAACTATGCCACTTGGTTTACATACTTATCTCATATGTATATACTGTACTCGATATCATCTACTGTATCTTGCCTATGCTGCTCTGTACCATCACTCATTCATATATCCTTATGTACATATTCTTTATCCCCTTACACTGTGTATAAGACAGTAGTTTTTTTTTGGAATTGTTAGTTAGATTACTTGCTCGTTATTACTGCATTGTCGGAACTAGAAGCACAAGCATTTCGCTACACTCTCATTAACATCTGCTAACCATGTGTATGTGACAAATAAAATTTGATTTGATTTGATTTGATTTATTACAGACCAGCTAGATATACTGTCTCTATTATATTATAACAGACCAGCTAGATCTACTGTCTCTATGTCTCTATTATATTATGACAGAATAGCTAGATCTACTGTCTCTATTATAATATGACAGACCAGCTAGATCTACTGTCTCTATTATAATATGACAGACCAGCTAGATCTACTGTCTCTGTTATATTATAACAAACCAGCTAGATCTACTGCCTCTATTACATTATGACAGACCAGCTAGATCTACTCTCTCTATTATGTTATGACAGACCAGCTAGATCTACTGTCTCTATTATATTATGACAGACCAGCTAGATCTACTGTCTCTATTATGTTATGACAGACCAGCTAGATCTACTGTCTCTATTATATTATGACATACCAGCTAGATCTACTGTCTCTATTATATTATGACAGACCAGCTAGGTCTAATGTCTCTGTTATATTATGACAGACCTCCTAGATCTACTGTCTCTATTATATTATAACAAACCAGCTAGATCTACTGTCTCTATTATATTATGACAGACCAGCTAGATCTACTGTCTCTATTATATTATGACAGACCAGCTAGATATACTGTCTCTATTGTATTATTACAGACCAGCTAGATCTACTGTCTCTATTATATTATGAGAGACCAGCAAGATCTACTGTCTCTATGATATTATGACAGACCAGCTAGATCTACTGTCTCTATTCAATTATGAGAGACCAGGTAGATCTACTGTCTCTGTTATATTATAACAAACCAGCTAGATCTACTGTCTCTGTTATATTATGACAGACCAGCTAGTTCTACTGTCTCTATTATATTATGACAGACCAGCTAGATCTACTGTCTCTATTATATTATTACAGACCAGCTCAGCTAGATCTACTGTCTCTATTATATTGTAACAGACCAGCTAGATCTACTGTCTCTATGTCTCTATTATATTATGACAGACCAGCTAGATCTCATGTCTCTATTACATTATTACAGACCAGCTAGATATACTGTCTCTATTATATTATAACAGACCAGCTAGATCTACTGTTTCTATGTCTCTATTATATTATGACAGAATAGCTAGATCTACTGTCTCTATTATAATATGACAGACCAGCTAGATCTACTGTCTCTATTATAATATGACAGACCAGCTAGATCTACTGTCTCTGTTATATTATAACAAACCAGCTAGATCTACTGCCTCTATTACATTATGACAGACCAGCTAGATCTACTGTCTCTATTATGTTATGACAGACCAGCTAGATCTACTGTCTCTATTATATTATGACAGACCAGCTAGATCTACTGTCTCTATTATGTTATGACAGACCAGCTAGATCTACTGTCTCTATTATATTATGACATACCAGCTAGATCTACTGTCTCTATTATATTATGACAGACCAGCTAGGTCTAATGTCTCTGTTATATTATGACAGACCTCCTAGATCTACTGTCTCTATTATAATATGACAGACCAGCTAGATCTACTGTCTCTATTTTAATATGACAGACCAGCTAGATATACTGTCTCTATTATATTATGACAGACCAGCTAGATCTACTGTCTCTATTATAATATGACAGACCAGCTAGATCTACTGTCTCTATTATAATATGACAGACCAGCTAGATCTACTGTCTCTATTTTAATATGACAGACCAGCTAGATATACTGTCTCTATTATATTATGACAGACCAGCTAGATCTACTATCTCTATTACATTATGACAGACCAGCTAGATCTACTGTCTCTATTATAATATGACAAACCAGCTAGATATACTGTCTCTATTATATTATGAGAGACCAGCAAGATCTACTGTCTCTATGTCTCTATTATATTATGACAGACCAGCTAGATCTACTGTCTCTATTATAATATGACAGACCAGCTAGATCTACTGTCTCTATTATAATATGACAGACCAGCTAGATCTACTGTCTCTGTTATATTATAACAAACCAGCTAGATCTACTGCCTCTATTACATTATGACAGACCAGCTAGATCTACTGTCTCTATTATGTTATGACAGACCAGCTAGATCTACTGTCTCTATTATATTATGACAGACCAGCTAGATCTACTGTCTCTATTATGTTATGACAGACCAGCTAGATCTACTGTCTCTATTATATTATGACATACCAGCTAGATCTACTGTCTCTATTATATTATGACAGACCAGCTAGGTCTAATGTCTCTGTCATATTATGACAGACCTCTAGATCTACTGTCTCTATTATAATATGACAGACCAGCTAGATCTACTGTCTCTATTATAATATGACAGACCAGCTAGATCTACTGTCTCTATTTTAATATGACAGAGCAGCTAGATCTACTGTCTCTATTATATTATGACAGACCAGCTAGATCTACTGTCTCTATTCAATTCTGAGAGACCAGGTAGATCTACTGTCTCTTTTATAGTATGACAGACCAGCTAGATATACTGTCTCTATTATATTATGAGAGACCAGCAAGATCTACTGTCTCTATTATATTATGACAGACCAGCTAGATCTACTGTCTCTATTATATTATGACAGACCAGCTAGATCTACTGTCTCTTTTATAGTATGACAGACCAGCTAGATATACTGTCTCTTTATATTATGACAGACCTCTAGATCTACTGTCTCTATTATAATATGACAGACCAGCTAGATCTACTGTCTCTATTTTAATATGACAGACCAGCTAGATATACTGTCTCTGTTATATTATGACAGACCAGCTAGATCTACTGTCTCTATTATAATATGACAGACCAGCTAGATCTACTGTCTCTATTATATTATGACAGACCAGCTAGATCTACTGTCTCTATTATAATATGACAGACCAGCTACATATACTGTCTCTATTCAATTATGAGAGACCAGGTAGATCTACTGTCTCTGTTATATTATAACAAACCAGCTAGATCTACTGTCTCTGTTATATTATGACAGACCAGCTAGATCTACTGTCTCTATTATATTATGACAGACCAGCTAGATCTACTGCCTCTATTATATTATAACAAACCAGCTAGATCTACTCTCTCTGTTATATTATGACAGACCAGCTAGATCTACTGTCTCTATTATATTATAACAGACCAGCTAGATCTACTGTCTCTATGTCTCTATTATATTATGACAGACCAGCTAGATCTCATGTCTCTATTACATTATGACAGACCAGCTAGATATACTGTCTCTATTATATTATAACAGACCAGCTAGATCTACTGTCTCTATGTCTCTATTATATTATGACAGAATAGCTAGATCTACTGTCTCTATTATAATATGACAGACCAGCTAGATCTACTGTCTCTATTATAATATGACAGACCAGCTAGATCTACTGTCTCTGTTATATTATAACAAACCAGCTAGATCTACTGCCTCTATTACATTATGACAGACCAGCTAGATCTACTGTCTCTATTATAATATGACAGACCAGCTAGATCTACTGTCTCTATTATATTATGACAGACCAGCTAGATCTACTGTCTCTATTATGTTATGACAGACCAGCTAGATCTACTGTCTCTATTATATTATGACAGACCAGCTAGATCTACTGTCTCTATTATATTATGACAGACCAGCTAGGTCTAATGTCTCTGTTATATTATGACAGACCAGCTAGATCTACTGTCTCTATTATAATATGACAGACCAGCTAGATCTACTGTCTCTATTATAATATGACAGACCAGCTAGATATACTGTCTCTATTATATTATGACAGACCAGCTAGATCTACTGTCTCTATTATGTTATGACAGACCAGCTAGATCTACTTTTTCTATTATATTATGACAGACCAGCTAGATCTACTGTCTCTATTATAATATGACAGACCAGCTAGATCTACTGTCTCTATTATGATATGACAGACCAGCTAGATCTACTGTCTCTATTATATTATGAGAGACCAGCTAGATCTAGTGTCTCTATTATAATATGACAAACCAGCTACATCTACTGTCTCTATGTCTCTATTATATTATGGTAGACACGCTAGATCTACTGTCTCTATTATAATATGACAGACCAGCTAGATATACTGTCTCTATTCAATTCTGAGAGACCAGGTAGATCTACTGTCTCTGTTATATTATAACAAACGAGCTAGATCTACTGTCTCTGTTATATTATGACAGACCAGCTAGATCTACTGTCTCTATTATATTATGACAGACCAGCTAGATCTACTGTCTCTTTTATAGTATGACAGATCAGCTAGATATACTGTCTCTATTATATTATGAGAGACCAGCAAGATCTACTGTCTCTATTATATTATGACAGACCAGCTAGATCTACTGTCTCTTTTATATTATGAGAGACCAGCAAGATCTACTGTCTCTATAATATTATGACAGACCAGCTAGATCTACTGTCTCTATCATAATATGACAAACCTGCTAGATCTACTGTCTCTATGTCTCTATTATATTATGACAGAATAGCTAGATCTACTGTCTCTATTATAATATGACAGACCAGCTAGATCTACTGTCTCTATGTCTCTATTATATTATGACAGAATAGCTAGATCTACTGTCTCTATTATAATATGACAGACCAGCTAGATCTACTGTCTCTATTATAATATGACAGACCAGCTAGATCTACTGTCTCTATTATATTATGACAGACCAGCTAGATCTCATGTCTCTTTTACATTATGCCAGACCAGCTAGATCTAGTGTCTCTATTATATTATGAGAGACCAGCAAGATCTACTGTCTCTATTATATTATGACAGACCAGCTAGATCTACTGTCTCTATTATATTATGAGAGACCAGCTAGATCTACTGTCTCTATTATATTATGACAGACCAGCTAGATCTACTGTCTCTATTATATTATAACAGACCAGCTAGATCTACTGTCTCTATGTCTCTATTATATTATGACAGACCAGCTAGATCTACTGTCTCTATTATAATATGACAAACCAGCTAGATCTACTGTCTCTATGTCTCTATTATATTATGACAGAATAGCTAGATCTACTGTCTCTATTATAATATGACAGACCAGCTAGATCTACTGTCTCTATTATAATATGACAGACCAGCTAGATCTACTGTCTCTATTATATTATGACAGACCAGCTAGATCTCATGTCTCTTTTACATTATGACAGACCAGCTAGATCTACTGTCTCTATTATATTATGACGGACCAGCTAGATCTCATGTCTCTATTACATTATGCCAGACCAGCTAGATCTAGTGTCTCTATTATATTATGAGAGACCAGCAAGATCTACTGTCTCTATTATATTATGACAGACCAGCTAGATCTACTGTCTAAATTACATTATGACAGACCAGCTAGATCTACTGTCTCTATGTCTCTATTATATTATGACAGACCAGCTAGATCTCATGTCTCTATTACATTATGACAGACCAGCTAGATATACTGTCTCTATTATAACATGACAGACCAGCTAGATATACTGTCGCTATTATATTATGACAGACCGCCTAGATCTAATGTCTCTATTATATTATGACAGACCAGCTAGATCTACTGTCTCTATCATAATATGACAAACCAGCTAGATCTACTGTCTCTATGTATTATATTATGACAGAATACCTAGATCTACTGTCTCTATTATAATATGACAGACCAGCTAGATCTACTTTCTCTATTATAATATGATAGACCAGCTAGATCTACTGTCTCTATCATATTATGACAGACCAGCTAGATCTCATGTCTCTTTTACATTATGACAGACCAGCTAGATCTACTGTCTCTATTATAATATGACAGGCCAGGTAGATCTACTGTCTCTATTCATATTATGAGAGACCAGCTAGATCTACTGTCTCTGTTATAAAATAACAAAACCAACTAGATATACTGTCTCTATTATATTATAACAGACCAGCTAGATCTACTGTCCCTATTATAATATGACAGACCAGCTAGATCTACTGCCTCTATTACATTATGACAGACCAGGTAGATCTACTACTCTCTATTATGTTATGACAGACCAGCTAGATCTACTGTCTCTATTATATTATGACAGACCAGCTAGATCTACTGTCTCTATTATATTATGACAGACCAGCTAGATCTACTGTCTCTATTATATTATGACAGACCAGTTAGGTCTAATGTCTCTATTATATTATGACAAACCAGCTAGATCTACTGTCTCTATTATAATATGACAGACCAGCTAGATCTACTGTCTCTATTTTAATATGACAGACCAGCTAGATATACTGTCTCTATTATATTATGACAGACCAGCTAGATCTACTGCCTCTGTTATATTATAACAAACCAGCTAGATATACTGTCTCTGTTATATTATAACAACCAGCTAGATATACTGTCTCTGTTATATTATAACAAACCAGCTAGATATACTGTCTCTATTATATTATAACAGAACCAGCTAGATCTACTGTCCCTATTATATTATGACAGACCAGCTAGATCTACTGCCTCTATTATAATATGACAGACCAGCTAGATCTACTCTCTCTATTATGTTATGACAGACCAGCTAGATCTACTGTCTCTATTATATTATGACAGACCAGCTAGATCTACTGTCTCTATTATATTATGACAGACCAGCTAGATCTACTGTCTCTATTCATATTATGACAGACCAGCTAGATCTACTGTATCTGTTATATTAAAACAAACCAGCCTAGATCTACTGTCTCTATTATAATATGACAGACCAGCTAGATCTACTGTCTCTATTTTAATATGACAGACCAGCTAGATCTACTGCCTCTATTATAGTATGACAGACCAGCTAGATCTACTGTCTCTATTATGTTATGACAGACCAGCAAGATCTACTGTCTCTATAATATTATGACAGACCAGCTAGATCTACTGTCTCTATTATATTATAACAGACCAGCTAGATCTACTGTCTCTATTATATTATGACAGACCAGCTAGATCTACTGTCTCTTCATAATATGACAAACCAGCTAGATCTACTGTCTCTATGTCTATTATATATGACAGAATAGGTAGATCTACTGTCTCTATTATAATATGACAGACCAGCTAGATCTACTGTCTCTATTATAATATGACAAACCAGCTAGATATACAGTCTCTATTATATTATAACAGACCAGCTAGATCTACTGTCTCTATGTCTCTATTACATTATGACAGACCAGCTAGATCTACTGTCTCTATTATAATATGACAGACCAGCTAGATCTCACTGTCTCTATTATATTATGCCAGACCAGCTAGATCTACTGTCTCTATTATATTATGAGAGACCAGCAAGATCTACACTGTCTCTATTATATTATGACAGACCAGCTAGATCTACTGTCTCTATTATATTATAACAGACCAGCTAGATCTACTGTCTCTATGTCTCTATTATATTATGACAGACCAGCTAGATCTCATGTCTCTATTACATTATGACAGACCAGCTAGATATACTGTCTCTATTATAACATGACAGACCAGCTAGATATACTGTCGCTATTATATTATGACAGACCAGCCTAGATCTAATGTCTCTATTATATTACATGACAGACCAGCTAGATCTACTGTCTCTATTATATTATGACAGACCAGCTAGATCTGCTGTCTGTATGTATCTGTTATAGTATGACAGACCAGCTAGATCTACTGTTCCTATTATAATATGACAGACCAGCTAGATCTACTGTCTCTATTATAACATGACAGACCAGCTAGATCTACTGTCTCTATTATAATATGACAGACCAGCTAGATCTACTGTCTCTATTATATTATGACAGACCAGCTAGATCTCATGTCTTTATAATATGACAGACCAGGTAGATCTACTGTCTCTATTATAATATGACAGACCAGCTAGATCTACTGTCTCTGTTATATTATAACAAACCAGCTAGATCTACTGTCTCTATTATATTATAACAAACCAGCTAGATCTACTGTCCTATTATATTATGACAGACCAGCTAGATCTACATGTCTCTATTATATTATGACAGAATAGCTAGATCTACTGTCTCTATTATAATATGACAGACCAGCTAGATCTACTGTCTCTATTATAATATGACAGACCAGCTAGATCTACTGTCTCTATTATATTATGACAGACCAGCTAGATCTACTGTCTCTATTATATTATGACAGACCAGCTAGATCTACTGTCTCTGTTATATTATGAGAGACCAGCCTAGATCTACTGTCTCTGTTATATTATAACAAACCAGCTAGATCTACTGTCTCTATTTTAATATGACAGACCAGCTAGGTATACTGTCTCTATTATGCTATGACAGACCAGCTAGATCTACTGTCTCTCATTATAATATGACAGACCAGCTAGATATACTGTCTCTGTTATATTATAACAAACCAGCTAGATATACTGTCTCTTTATATTATAACAAACCAGCTAGATACACTGTCTCTATTATATTATAACAGACCAGCTAGATCTACTGTCTCTATTATAATATGACAGACCAGGTAGATCTACTGCCTCTATTCAATTATGACAGACCAGCTAGATCTACTCTCTATTATATTATAACAGACCAGCTAGATCTACTGTCTCTGTATATTATGACAGACCAGCTAGATCTACTGTCTCTATTATATTATGACACCAGCTAGATCTACTGCCTCTATTATATTATAACAAACCAGTTAGATCTACTGTCTCTGTTATATTTATGACAGACCAGCTAGATCTACTGTCTCTATTATATTGTAACAGACCAGCTAGATCTACTGTCTCTGTCTCTATTTTATTATGACAGACCAGCTAGATCTACTGTCTCTATTACATTATTACAGACCAGCTAGATATACTGTCTCTATTATATTATAACAGACCAGCTAGATCTACTGTCTCTATTCTCTATTATATTATGACAGAATAGCTAGATCTACTGTCTCTATTTTTAATATGACAGACCAGCTAGATCTACTGTCTCTATTATAACATGACAGACCAGCTAGATCTACTGTCTCTTTTATATTATGACAGACCAGCTAGATACTACTGTCTCTATTATATTATGACAGACCAGCTAGATCTACTGTCTCTATTATATTATGACGGACCAGCTAGATCTCATGTCTCTATTATATTATAACAGACCAGCTAGATCTAGTGTTTCTATTATAATATGACAGACCAGGTATATCTACTGTCTCTATTCATATTATGAGAGACCAGCTAGATCTACTGTCTCTGTTATATTATAACAAACCAGCTAGATCTACTCTCTATTACATTATGACAGACCAGCTAGATCTACTGTCTCTATTATGTTATAACAGACCAGCTAGATCTACTGTCTCTATTATATTATGACAGACCAGCTAGATCTACTGTCTCTATTATGTTATACAGACCAGCTAGATCTACTGTCTCTATTATATTATAACATACCAGCTAGATCTACTGTCTCTATTATATTATGACAGACCAGCTAGATCTAATAATGTCTCTGTTATATTATGACAGACCAGCTAGATCTACTGTCTCTATTATATTATGACAGACCAGCTAGATATTCTGTCTCTATTATAATATGACAGACCAGCTAGATCTACTGTCTCTATTATATTATGACAGACCAGGTACATCTACTGTCTCTATTATAATATGACAGACCAGCTAGATCTGCTGTCTCTAGTGTACTATGACAGACTAGCTAGATCTACTGTCTCTATTTTCATATGACAGACCAGCTAGATATACTGTCTCTATTATATTATGACAGACCAGCTAGATCTACTGTCTCTATTTTAATATGACAGACCAGCTAGATCTACTGTCTCTATTATATTATGACAGACCAGCTAGATCTACTGTCTCTATTATATTATGGTAGACACGCTAGATCTACTGTCTCTATTATAATATGACAGACCAGCTAGATATACTGTCTCTATTCATTATATATGATAGACCAGGTAGATCTACTGTCTCTGTTATATTATAACAAACAGCTAGATATACTGTCTCTATTCATATTATGACAGACCAGGTAGATCTACTGTCTCTATTATATTATAACAAACCAACTAGATCTACTGTCTCTGTTATATTATGACAGACCAGCTAGATATACTGTCTCTATTATATTATGACAGACCAGCAAGATCTACTGTCTCTATTATATTATGACAGACCAGCTGATATACTGTCTCTATTATATTATGAGAGACCAGCAAGATCTACTGTCTCTATATAATATTATGACAGACCAGCTAGATCTACTGTCTCTATTATATTATAACAGACCAGCTAGATCTACTGTCTCTATGTCTCTATTATATTATGACAGACCAGCTAGATCTACTGTCTCTATCATAATATAACAAACCAGCTAGATCTACTGTCTCTATGTCTCTATTATATTATGACAGAATAGCTAGATCTACTGTCTCTATTATAATATGACAAACCAGCTAGATCTACTGTCTCTATTATATTTTGACAGAATAGCAAGATCTACTGTCTCTATTATATTATGACAGACCAGCTAGATCTCATGTCTCTTTACATTATGACAGACCAGCTAGATCTACTGTCTCTATTATATTATGACGGACCAGCTAGATCTCATGTCTACTTTTACATTTATGACAGACCAGCTAGATCTACTGTCTCTATTATATTATGAGAGACCAGCAAGATCTACTGTCTCTATAATGTATTATGACAGACCAATAGATCTACTGTCTCTATTAGCATATTACATGAGGGCCAGCAAGATCTACTGTCTCTATAATATTATGACAGACCAGCTAGATCTACTGTCTCTATTATATTATAACAGACCAGCTAGATCTACTGTCTCTATGTCTCTATTATATTATGACAGACCAGCTAGATCTACTGTCTCTATCCTTAATATGACAGACCAGCTAGATCTACTGTCTCTATGTCTCTATTATATTATGACAGACCAGCTAGATCTACTGTCTCTATTATATTATGACAGACCAGCTAGATCTACTGTCTCTATTATAATATGACAGACCAGCTAGATCTACTGTCTCTATTATATTATGACAGACCAGCTAGATCTCACTGTCTCTATTATATTATGACAGACCAGCTAGATCTACTGTCTCTATTATATTATGACAGACCAGCTAGATCTACATGTCTCTATTATATTATGACAGACCAGCTAGATCTACTGTCTCTATTATATTATGACAGACCAGCTAGATCTACTGTCTCTATTATATTATGACAGACCAGCTAGATCTACTGTCTCTATTATATTATGACAGACCAGCTAGATCTACTGTCTCTGTCTCTATTATATTATGACAGACCAGCTAGATCTACTGTCTCTATTATATTATGACAGACCAGCTAGATCTACTGTCTCTATTATATTATGACAGACCAGCTAGATCTACTGTCTCTATTATATTATGACAGACCAGGTAGATCAACTGTCTCTATTATATTATGAGAGACCAGCTAGATCTACTGTCTCTACTGTATTATGACAGACCAGCTAGATCTACTGTCTCTATTATATTATGACAGACCAGCTAGATCTACATTCTCTATTATATTATGACAGACCAGCTAGATCTACTGTCTCTATTATAATATGACAGACCAGCTAGATCTACTGTCTCTATTATATTATGACAGACCAGCTAGATCTACTGTCTCTATTATATTATGACAGACCAGCTAGATCTACTGTCTCTATTATATTATGACAGACCAGCTAGATCTACTGTCTCTATTATATTATGACAGACCAGGTAGATCTACTGTCTCTATTATATTATGACAGACCAGCTAGATCTACTGTCTCTATTATATTATGACAGACCAGCTAGATCTACTGTCTCTATTATATTATGACAGACCAGCTAGATCTACTGTCTCTATTATATTATGACAGACCAGCTAGATCTACTGTCTCTATTATATTATGACAGACCAGCTAGATCTACTGTCTCTATTATATTATGACAGACCAGCTAGATCTACTGTCTCTATTATATTATGACAGACCAGCTAGATCTACTGTCTCTATTATATTATGACAGACCAGCTAGATCTACTGTCTCTATTATATTATGACAGACCAGCTAGATCTACTGTCTCTATTATATTATGACAGACCAGCTAGATCTACTGTCTCTATTATATTATGACAGACCAGCTAGATCTACTGTCTCTATTATATTATGACAGACAAGCTAGATCTACTGTCTCTATTATATTATGACAGACCAGCTAGATCTACTGTCTCTATTGTACTATGACAGACCAGCTAGATCTACTGTCTCTATTATATTATGACAGACCAGCTAGATCTACTGTCTCTATGTCTCTATTATATTATGACAGACCAGCTAGATCTCTATTGTATTATGACAGACCAGCTAGATCTACTGTCTCTATTATATTATGACAGAGCAGCTATATCTACTGTCACTATTATATTAGGACAGACCAGCTAGATCTACTGTCTCTATTGTACTATGACAGACCAGCTAGATCTACTGTCTCTATTATATTTTGACAGACCAGCTAGATCTACTGTCTCTATTATATTATGACAGACCAGCTATATCTACTGTCTCTATTCTAATTTGACAGACCAGCTAGATCTACTGTCTCTATTATATTATGACAGACCAGCTAGATCTCACTGTCTCTATTATATTATGACAGACCAGCTAGATCTACTGTCTCTATTATATTATGACAGACCAGCTAGATCTACTGTCTCTATTATATTATGACAGACCAGCTAGATCTACTGTCTCTATTATATTATGACAGACCAGCTAGATCTACTGTCTCTATTATATTATGACAGACCAGCTAGATCTACTGTCTCTATTATATTATGACAGACCAGCTAGATCTACTGTCTCTATTATATTATGACAGACCAGCTAGATCTACTGTCTCTATTATATTATGACAGACCAGCTAGATCTACTGTCTCTATTATATTATGACAGACCAGCTAGATCTACTGTCTCTATTATATTATGACAGACCAGCTAGATCTACTGTCTCTATTATATTATGACAGACCAGCTAGATCTACTGTCTCTATTATATTATGACAGACCAGCTAGATCTACTGTCTCTATTATATTATGACAGACCAGCTAGATCTACTGTCTCTATTATATTATGACAGACCAGCTAGATCTACTGTCTCTATTATATTATGACAGACCAGCTAGATCTACTGTCTCTATTATAATATGACAGACCAGCTAGATCTACTGTCTCTACTTTATTATATTATGACAGACCAGCTAGATCTACTGTCTCTATTATATTATGACAGACCAGCTAGATCTACTGTCTCTATTATATTATGACAGACCAGCTAGATCTACTGTCTCTATTATATTATGACAGACCAGCTAGATCTACTGTCTCTATTATATTATGACAGACCAGCTAGATCTACTGTCTCTATTATATTATGACAGACCAGCTAGATCTACTGTCTCTATTATATTATGACAGACCAGCTAGATCTACTGTCTCTATTATATTATGACAGACCAGCTAGATCTCACTGTCTCTATTATATTATGACAGACCAGCTAGATCTACTGTCTCTATTATATTATGACAGACCAGCTAGATCTACTGTCTCTATTCATATTATGACAGACCAGCTAGATCTACTGTCTCTATTATATTATGACAGACCAGCTAGATCTACTGTCTCTATTATATTATGACAGACCAGCTAGATCTACTGTCTCTATTATATTATGACAGACCAGCTAGATCTACGGTCTCTGTTATAATATGACAGACCAGCTATATCTACTGTCTCTATTATAAAATGACAGACAAGCTATATCTACTGTCTCTATTATAATATGACAGACCAGCTATATCTACTGTCTCCATTATATTATAACAGACCAGCTATATCTACTGTCTCTATTATATTATTTCAGACCAGCTATATCTACTGTCTCTATTATATTATGACAGACCAGCTAGATCTCCTGTCTCTATTATAATATGACAGACCAGCTATTTATAATATGACAGACCAGCTAGATCTACTGTCTCTATTATATTATGACAGACCGGCTAGATCTACTGTCTCTATTATATTATGACAGACCAGCTAGATCTACTGTCTCTATTATAATATGACAGACCAGCTAGATCTACTGTCTCTATGTCTCTATAATATTATGACAGACCAGCTAGATCTACTGTCTCTATTATAATATGACAGACCAGCTAGATATACTTTCTCTTTGTCTCTATAATATTATGATAGACCAGTTAGATCTACTGTCTCTATTATATTATGACAGACCAGCTAGATCTAATGTATCTATTATAATATGACAGACCAGCTAGATCTACTGTCTCTATTATATTATGACAGACCAGCTAGATCTACTGTCTCTATTATAATATGACAGACCAGCTAGATCTACTGTCTCTATTATAATATGACAGACCAGCTAGATCTACTGTCTCTATTATATTATGACAGACCAGCTAGATCTCATGTCTCTTTTACATTATGACAGACCAGCTAGATCTACTGTCTCTATTATATTATGACGGACCAGCTAGATCTACATGTCTCTATTACATTATGACAGACCAGCTAGATCTACTGTCTCTATTATATTATGACAGACCAGCTAGATCTACTGTCTCTATTATATTATGACAGACCAGCTAGATCTACTGTCTCTATTATATAATGACAGACCAGCTAGATCTACTGTCTCTATGTCTCTATTATATTATGACAGACCAGCTAGATCTACAGTCTCTATTATATAATGACAGACCAGCTAGATCTACTGTCTCTATGTCTCTATTATATTATGACAGACC
>NW_024607521.1:0-28756 GCF_018296145.1 Oncorhynchus tshawytscha | reverse complement strand
ACACTCTGGCTCAGTGACTGATCCAACCCTGTAGGAGACACTCTGGCTCAGTGACTGATCCAACCCTGTAGGAGACACTCTGGCTCAGTGACTGATCCCCTGTAGGAGACACTCTGGCTCAGTGACTGATCCACCCTGTAGTGACTGATCCAACCCTGGAGACACTCTGGCTCAGTGACTGATCCAACCCTGTAGGAGACACTCTGGCTCAGTGACTGATCCAACCCTGTAGGAGACACTCTGGCTCAGTGACTGATCCAACCCTGTAGGAGACACTCTGGCTCAGTGACTGATCCAACCCTGTAGGAGACACTCTGGCTCAGTGACTGATCCAACCCTGTAGGAGAAACTGGCTCAGTGACTGATCCAACCCTGTAGGAGACACTGGCTCAGTGACAGTGAGGATTTGGATGTGTCTACAGCAAGCTTCCACTGATCCCAGAGGCTCAGGGCTTAGGCAGACAACACGGAGGAGGCTAGCGGCTTTTTCCAGTGCAGAGAAAAGGGATGAGAGCGGAGGGAGGAAGTGAGTGAAAGGAAATGGGTCTGATTTCGGCTGTTTCCCCAGCGATGACCAGCGTCCCCCGTACACGTCCAAATGACACGGCTGCCTTGTAAACACTGTATGGAGATGGTTGACGGACGCCTTGAGGCAACCATTATAAACATCCTGTCACAGATGGGGCCTACCCCTCTGCCAACAGAAACTGTGGCTGGGCAAATATGGCCACCGACTCGAGGTCAGGACAAATTGCTTGGCTGGCTCTCCCTGCCAGATGAGTACAGTGGCAAATATGTGAGAGATTGAACGAAAGAGTGAGTATGTGAGTAAGTGAGAGACAGATAGAGAGAGAGTGTGAGTGCGAGAGAGAGAGACAGAGAGTGCGAGAGAGAGAGCTAGACAGAGAGTGCGAGAGAGACAGAGAGCGTGAGAGAGAGACAGAGAGAGAGAGAGAGAGAGACAGAGACAGAGACAGAGAGAGAGAGAGCGCGAGAGAGAGAGAAACAGAGAGCGCGAGAGAGAGATTGAGAGAGAGTGACAGAGAGTGCGAGAGAGACAGAAAGTGGAAGAGAGAGCGAGTGCGAGAGAGGGAAAGAGAATGACAAAGTGAGTGGGTAACAGAGAGTGTGAGAGAGTGTGAGAGAGAGGGAAAGAGAATGACAAAGTGAGTGGGTAACAGAGAGTGTGAGAGAGAGGTGAGAGAGAGGGAAAGAGAATGACAAAGTGAGTGGGTAACAGAGAGTGTGAGAGAGAGAGAGAGGGAAAGAGAATGACAAAGTGAGTGGGTAACAGAGAGTGTAAGAGAGAGTGTGAGAGAGAGAGAGAGGGAAAGAGAATGACAAAGTGAGTGGGTAACAGAGAGTGTGAGAGAGAGAGAATGACAAAGTGAGTGGGTAACAGAGAGTGTGAGAGAGAGTGAGAGAGAGGGAAAGAGAATGACAAAGTGAGTGGGTAACAGAGTGTGAGAGAGAGAGAGAGAGGGAAAGAGAATGACAAAGTGAGTGGGTAACAGAGAGAGAGAGAGAGAGAGAGGGGAAAGAGAATGACAAAGTGAGTGGGTAACAGAGAGAGAGAGAGAGAGGGTGCGACAAGGAAAGTCTGATGAGTGGAGGAGGGAAGAAGGTTGGGAGCCATCGCTGCTTTTCATCAGTGGACAAATTGGACACCAAAGGCAACGTCAGCTGTTTCCAAGCTTGGCTAATTAAAGATGTGTCTGAGGATTTATGACTTCATTCTCTTGGTTCTGGCAGCGTTTCCCAGGGGTTTGCAGAAAGATGACAGCCGCCATCTTTAAATAACAAACTATCTGCCGAAACGGATCGCACAATCCTGGTGCCGGAGCGCAGGGAGTACGTTTCCCTGCTCCATGAAGTCTGTCTGGCAGACATGACATGCCTCCGACTACGCCTATTGACAAAACCATATTACAAGGCCGCTATTCACAAAGTCAAATGTTCCATGAAGAAGCCAGATCCATCTACTGGTGGTGCTTCTAGTTCAGCTCCTCTCGTGGTAAACAGAACAGGCCACAGATGTAGGACCTGTTGTTCAGGGAGGAGTAGCAGACACAGCAGTACACACCTGATCCTGACAGATTGTGGTCCACCTTTCTGTCGAGGTGTGATGGGAGACTGCGTTGTGTTTGGCAGATGATGAACAGCGCTTGAATGAACACAGACTCCCGAAGGGCAATGGCTCCAAAATAATGCCAAGTATCAGTCAGCCGGTGTGGGTGTGTATTGTGTAGTATGTACGTGTCTAATGTGTGTATGTAGTGTGTATGGGTATGTGTGTGTAGTGTGTATGTGTGTGTTTGAGTTTGAGTTTGTGTGTATGAGTATGTGTGTGTAGTGTATATGAGTATGTGTGTATGAGTTTGTGTGTGTTTGTGTGTAGTGTGTATGAGTTTGTGTGTGTTTGTGTGTAGTGTGTATGAGTATGTGTGTGTTTGAGTTTGTGTGTATGAGTATGTGTGTGTTTGAGTGTGTGTGTGTAGTGTGTATGAGTATGTGTGTGTTTGAGTGTGTGTATGAGTTTGTGTGTAGTGTGTATGAGTTTGTGTGTGTTTGAGTTTGTGTGTAGTGCGTATGAGTTTGTGTGTAGTGTGTATGAGTATGTGTGTATGAGTTTGTGTGTATGAGTTTGTGTGTATGAGTTTGTGTGTATGAGTTTGTGTGTAGTGTATATGAGTATGTGTGTGTTTGAGTGTGTGTGTAGTGTGTATGAGTATGTGTGTGTTTGAGTGTGTGTATGAGTTTGTGTGTAGTGTGTATGAGTTTGTGTGTGTTTGAGTTTGTGTGTGGTGTGTATGAGTATGTGTGTGTTTGAGTTTGTGTGTAGTGTGTATGAGTTTGTGTGTGGTGTGTATGAGTATCTGTGTGTTTGTGTGTATGAGTATCTGTGTGTTTGAGTTTGTGTGTAGTGTTTATGAGTTTGTGTGTAGTGTGTATGAGTATCTGTGTGTTTGAGTTTGTGTGTAGTGCGCTCTACAAACGAGCAGCCTTCAATAAATGATGCATCAAACAACAGGTGTCAACAGCTGAGCGCTCTGTGACTGAGGTTGAAGAGAGAGAGAGAGGAGGGAGGAGACCCAGAAACCTGCCTCAAACGGATTACGGGGTCAAAGGTCAAGCCCACATCCACAGGATGCTCTGTTCTGGCTATTATGGGCTAGGACGACACACAGTGTCTTCTGGCAGGGACGGTTTGACTCTTCCCCTACTGCAGAGCCCCTCCCTCGTTTCCTCAATAATTCCCAACCCCTGGGGTGTCCACATAAATCAACATCTTCTCATGAATACAGTACGGATTGCGTCAATAATGTATCATATTTCCTACATAGGGCACTACTTTTGACCAGGGACGTGTGTTAGGTGCACTATGTAGTGCACTGTATAGGGAATAGGGTGCCATTTGGGACACAACCTAGCTCTGCTGGTGAGAGGATGCAAATTACATTCATTCCTTTCTGCAGCAGCCTGGAAAGGAAGGAGAGGAGGTAGAGGAAGGAGAGGAGGTAGAGGAAGGAGCGGAGGTAGAGGAAGGAGCGGAGGTAGAGGAAGGAGAGGAGGTAGAGGAAGGAGCGGAGGTAGAGGAAGGAGAGGAGGTAGAGGAAGGAGCGGAGGTAGAGGAAGGAAGGAGAGG
Organism: Oncorhynchus tshawytscha; assembly: GCF_018296145.1. Lineage (NCBI taxonomy): Eukaryota > Metazoa > Chordata > Actinopteri > Salmoniformes > Salmonidae > Oncorhynchus > Oncorhynchus tshawytscha. The sequence goes on along the minus strand of NW_024607521.1, from coordinate 25,110 downwards.
AAGGAGCGGAGGTAGAGGAGGAAGGAGAGGAGGTAGAGGAAGGAAGGAGGTAGAGGAGGTAGAGGAAGGAGAGGAGGTAGAGGAAGGAGCGGAGGTAGAGGAAGGAGCGGAGGTAGAGGAAGGAGCGGAGGTAGAGGAAGGAGAGGAGGTAAGGAAGGAGGTAGAGGAAGGAGCGGAAGGAGGAGGGAGGTAGAGGAAGGAGAGGAGGTAGAGGAAGGAGAGGAGGTAGAGGAAGGAGGTAGAGGAGGGAGGTAGGGAAGGAGCAGAGGTAGAGGAAGGAGCGGAGGTAGAAGGAAGGAGGTAGGAAGGAGGGAGGAGAGGAGGTAGAGGAAGGAGGAGGTAGAGGAAGGAGAGGAGGTAGAGGAGGAGAGGTAGGAGAGGAGGTAGAGGAAGGAGAGGAGGTAGGGAAGGAGGGTAGAGGAAGGAGAGGAGGTAGAGGAAGGAGAGGAGGTAGAGGAAGGAGAGGAGGTAGAGGAAGGAGGGTAGAGGAAGGAGCGGAGGTAGAGGAAGGAGAGGAGGTAGAGGAAGGAGAGGAGGTAGAGGAAGGAGAGGAGGTAGAGGAGGAGAGGAGGTAGAGGAAGGAGCGGAGGTAGAGGAAGGAGCGGAGGTAGGGAAGGAGCGGAGGTAGAGGAAGGAGAGGAGGTAGGAAGGAGCGGAGGTAGAGGAAGGAGCGGAGGTAGAGGAAGGAGAGGAGGTAGAGGAAGGAGAGGAGGTAGAGGAAGGAGAGGAGGTAGAGGAAGGAGCGGAGGTAGAGGAGAGGAGGTAGAGAGGAGGAGGTAGAGGAAGGAGAGGAGGAGGAAGGAGGGAGGTAGGGAAGGAGGGAGGTAGAGGAAGGAGGGAGGTAGAGGAAGGAGAGGAGGTAGGGAAGGAGAGGAGGTAGAGGAAGGAGAGGAGGTAGAGGAAGGAGGGAGGTAGAGGAAGGAGCGGAGGGAGAGGAAGGAGCGGAGGTAGAGGAAGGAGAGGAGGTAGAGGAGGAGGAGGTAGAGGAAGGAGCGGAAGGAGAGGAGGGAGGAGAGAGGAGGTAGAGGAGGGAGAGGAGGTAGAGGAGGAGAGGAAGGAGAGGAGGTAGAGAGGGAGAAGGAGAGAGGAGGTAGAGGAAGGAGAGTAGAGGGGGGAGAGGAGGAGAGGAGGAAGGAGAGGGTAGGGAAGGAGAAGGAGGGAGGTAGAGGAAGGAGAGGAAGGAGAGGAGGGAGAGGAAGGAGAGGAGGTAGAGGAAGGAGAGGAGGTAGAGGAAGGAGAGGAGGTATGAGAGGAGGTAGAGGAAGGAGAGGAGGTAGAGGAAGGACAGGAAGGAGAGGAGGGAGAGGAAGGAGATGAGGTAGGAGAGGAGGTAGAGGATTTAGAGGAAGGAGAGGGGGATGAATGGGTACAGGAGGACAGTTTGTCAGAGTGGACTATGTCAACAGTCTGGAAGGACAGTTGTGGTCCTGTGTGTGGTGGCTTTGTTGGGTATGGTTAATGACGGGAGTGTTAGTCATTTAGACATTTATATGAAGGCAAATGTCTGGAATGACTGATGGTAAAACAACAAGACAAAAAACACCTCTACTATCAGGTACTAAATAATATAAGTCAACAGCAGATCTCATTTCAGAATTCACTACTTTTCTATGTATTATAGTTTTTTCCTGAATCTTTCTAAAAATATTCAAGGAGCACTATTCAGGGCTGAATAATTGAAATGGCTGACTTATAGGACTGTCATACAACAGGGTAAGAAGGCACACCCTGTCCTCAATCACTAACTAGATGTACTTATCCAATCTTAGAGAAGTCAAGGTGGCCATAATATATTACAAATAATTGTGGCTTCCTTCATCGGGGAACACAGAAGTGCACAAACCATGGAACGTCCAGCCCTTGTTGTTCCTACGTTGTTGGTGTTTAGTCCTGAGGGTGGCTTGCATGTGTTAGAGAGGGGAAAAATCTGCCCGCCATCAAAATAACTGTGTGTGGTGATGGATACTGTAATGGAAAGCATCTCTCTCAACCACCCACTTTCACAAGAAAAAAAGGGAAAGTGTGTAATTTCCTAAACCACCGGAGAAGGAACCACGGAGGCCCGGGGGTGAGGAATTCCAGATGAGATGAGCAACGAGAGTCGTCTGAGACAGAGACGGACAGAGAGAGAGAAGAGTGGGTGAAAGATGACAGACAGAGAGAGAGAGAGAGAGAGACAGAGAGACTAGAAGAGAGAGCGACAATGGAGGTCTATACTGTTGTTTATTAGTTCAATTGCCCAATAAATGTCTTGGTGGGCCGAATTTTTAAGGCTCTTAACAGGTTGGCATACGCCCACTTGGCAGAGATGTCCTCGCTCCATGTTTGGGGTCTTCAGTCACGGCTGCTTCTAATGTGGTTGTTTACAGGGACCATCAGTGATGTTGAGACCAATAACTCATAATGACTTGATTATCCCTTGTTCGGGGCCATTATCATAAACAAATCAATCCAGCGACCTCTAAGAGGGAAAAGGCTGGGGTTGCCATCCGCTCTGTGGAAATTCCATATTCAGTCAAACTGGGTGGAGACCTCGGGGAGCCTAATGGCTGACTGCCTCTCTCAGCATTGATTCAGCGGTCAACATGTTATTCTGATACAGACCAGCCGAGGGCTGGTAATAGTCTTGTCTTAGACAGTAAGCCCAGGTGCCACCAGACACACAATCAACACAGCGGGCAGGTTTCCCCGACACAGATTAATCTTAGTCCTGGAAAAGGGTGTGCACTCACTGCCTCTGGATAAGAGCATCTGCTAAACGACTAAAATGTCTATATTAAAAGTGCTTCTTAGCTGAAGAAAAGGCTTCATCTGAGTCCGAGATGTGCTCCAATGTAGGCCTATCACACACATTAAGACAGGACATACATACACACTTCATCTCATTCCAATGTCCCCATACAAAACCATTGCACGATGTTGAGCAATGGTGGAGGAGCTGCCGTCTTCCATTTCAAACATAATGACCAACTCAAATCTCATCACCCAGCATACAATCTCCGGTCCACTACTAAGTGACTGCATACTGCAGCCTGTCAATTCCAGTTCTAATGATACACGGGCCATCTAATTGCACTCCTGGACGTTCCCCTGATTAGTGATTAGAGTTGCATTTGGGGAAATAATTGCCATTGAATCAGAGTTGGAGGAGACACTACGCTTCATGATGAAGAGGGGTCGCCGTGGTCACCAGGGAAGATAACAAATACCAGTGACACCACGGAAACTAGGGGGAAATAAAAACAACTAGAATAGAACCTGGTGTTCTTTATTCATGGCTTACTGTCTGTCTCTCGAAGGACGCCATCACCTCATAAATGCTTACACCATGCAAGCATAATAGATTTCCATAGAGGTAGACTCTCTGAGAATTCCAATCAGGATTGTTGATTTGATCCTGGGTTGGCCTCATTGTACAATCGAGCTTCCACAGGTATACACCTAGGTCTACAGGATTCTACAGAGGCTCAGTTGAGCCTTTGCTCATTTCAGATAGCTTCACTAAAAATAGAGCCATTTTCCCAGCATTCTCTGTCCCTTGGGTGACAGTCTACATTTCACTGCAGGTCATCTTCCTCTTGTAAGAATAATTACCCCACTAAACAGACCCTATTGCTATTGGCCCTATTGTATGAAAGTATGATGTTTCAGACTGAGTGTTCTGTCATAGGGCCCTGTGACGCCATAGTATTCTCTGACACATAGAAAAACCCAATTGATGATTCTCCATCGTTTATATCTAGTGTCTAGCCCAACTCAATACGCACCAACACAGTCTTAACACAGGAGTCTGAATGCTCTGTAGGCTCCTCCAGAGCATCTTGACATAGAGTACTGAATTGGCCCCTCCCTCCTCTCCTCTCCTCTCCCCCCTACCCTCCCCCCACCACAGTTTGATGGTACAAGTGATGCCATGCTGATTGTTGCAAGAGAAGAAAAGTGGTTGTTTTTCTCTTTGTGTCAGCAACATTCCCTGGCCAGAGCTGAGGCCAATTACCCCGAGACACTCACACACACCACCACGACCACTTACACAAGCAGAAACACACACAAAGCACGCACACACACACACACACAGAACTAAACACAATCAACCCAAACTCTGAAAATCACGTCTGCAGTGCAGGGGAAGACTTCAATTCTTAATGACATGTTGCATTGTGCAGTGAACAAAGGAAAACATACATACTCTCTCTCATCAACCAGCATGTTGTATTATTCTGTACAATATGGTACGAATGAGCAAAACGTATGATAAACTAATTCCAATGTGTTGTTTCTAATGTTAGCTAGGTGGCTAACATCAGCTAGGCTAGGGGTTAGAGTTAGTGGTTAGGGGTAAGGTTAGGAGTTAGATTAAAGGGTTAAGGTTAGGGGAAGGGTTAGCTAACATGCTAACCAGTTGCAAAGTTGCTAAAATGCAAAAGCTGTCCGTGATGAGACTCAAACACGCAACCTTTGGGTTGCTAGACGTTCGTGTTATATGCCAACACATCCACCCCTACCAACCACCCTACTCTCTTTTTTGCCCTACCAAACCTTCTGTCTTGTAACCATAACAAACATAAAATGTTAAACTAATTTAAGTGTCCCGGATTTACATTTTACAATGTTACATCTAGTCTATGAGACCAAGTTGCTCTCTCACACACACACACACACACACAAAATGCAGTCTGGGAGTAGATTAGGTTTTGGCAGGGTCTCAGCACTCCGACGAGAGGGGAGGGGGAGTACGAGGAGGCCACTGGGTTAATGAAATGGGTTGAGGAGGCCTTTCAACACCACCGACTCAAGTTCAAGATCAAAACAGAGATTTACCTCTAATTGAAATTAGATGCTCTATTGGCAAAACTACCAGTGGACAGCGAGGGGAGTTGATGAAGCTGGGTGGAGCTGATGTGGAGTTTACAGTCTGGGGGTGGAGGAGCTGATGTGGAGTTTACAGCCTGGGGGTGGAGGAGCTGATATGGAGTTTACAGTCTGGGGGTGGAGGAGCTGATGTGGAGTTTACAGTCTGGGGGTGGAGGAGCTGATGTGGAGTTTACAGTCTGGGGGTGGAGGAGCTGATGTGGAGTTTACAGTCTGGGGTGGAGGAGCTGATGTGGAGTTTACAGTCTGGGGGTGGAGGAGCTGATGTGGAGTTTACAGTCTGGGGGTGGAGGAGCTGATGTGGAGTTTACAGTCTGGGGGTGGAGGAGCTGATGTGGAGTTTACAGCCTGGGGGTGGAGGAGCTGATGTGGAGTTTACAGTCTGGGGGTGGAGGAGCTGATGGGAGTTTACAGTCTGGGGGTGGAGGAGCTGATGTGGAGTTTACAGTCTGGGGGTGGAGGAGCTGATGTGGAGTTTACAGTCTGGGGGTGGAGGAGCTGATGTGGAGTTTACAGTCTGGGGGTGGAGGAGCTGATGTGGAGTTTACAGTCTGGGGGTGGAGGAGCTGATGTGGAGTTTACAGGCACCAGGGGAGCTAGCGGTTGTGATAAAATGTTCATTGGGTGTATCCCAATTCCTCAAAGACTTATTTGAGGGTGAGGGGGGGTGGTGGAATGACCGTCCCTCAGTGTGTGTGTATATAGAATCTCGCTCCAGGTATTTATTTATTTATTTAACCTTTATTTAACTAGGCAAGTCAGTTAAGAACTAATTCTTATTTTATACAATCCTAATAAAAAGGAAGACGATTGTAGTGTGTGAGGGACTCCGTAAGCTCTTCCTACAGGCTCCTTATCAGACCCCACCACTCAGAGGATCATCCTACTCATTGGAATTAAGATTTTGCGTGGCTGTTGGCTCCGCCAGAAGTCTGACTTCATCTCCCTCCTCCATAAATGTGTAATGTACCTGCTTCAGCACTTACCTTTGGATGCAAGTTCATTTAACAGTGCGGCCATTTCTCATCTCAGAGTCGCTCCTAAGCAGAGAAGAAGACGAGGCCAAGATGGAATTTGGGGCCTGGATTCTCTGCTTTTAAAAGCACATCCATTCAACGTCAATCTCAACTTTGCCAACAGAGACAAAATCAACATGACAGTGGGATACACCGAGTGGATGAAACATTAGGAACACCTCTTTCCATGACAGACTGACCAGGTGAAAGCTGTGATCCCTTATTGATGTCTCTTAAATCCACTCCAATCAGTGTAGATGAAGGGGAGGAGACCGGTTAAAGAAGGATTTTTAAGCCTTGAGACATGGATTGTGTATGTGTGCCATTCAGAGGGTGAATGGGCAAGATAGAATATTTAAGCTTCCACCACTCCCTCACCCCCATCCTACCCCATGCATTCTGAAAGCCTATCACGTAGCAATATTTATTTTACCAGGTAAGTTGACTGAGAACACATTCTCATTTACATCAACGAGCTGGGGTATAGTTACAGGGGAGATTAATGAGCCAATTGGAAGCTGGATATGGCCATGATGGCCATGATGGTATGAGGGCCAGATTGGGAATTTAGCCAGGACAACGGGGTTAACACCCCTACTCTTAATATAACTTTTTTAGACCAGAAGAAAGAGTTCCTCCTACTGGTTCCCCAACACCACTTTCAGCAGCATCTGGTCTCCCATCCAGGAACGGATCAGAACTAACCCTGCTTAGGTTCAAAGGCAAGCCAGCAGTGGGATGTAGAGTGGTATGCTGCTGGCCAAATACAATATATCAAACACATCAAACATAATATAAACATATCAAACATAATATAATCATATCAAACATAATATAATCATATCAAACATAATATAATCATATCAAACATAATATAATCATATCAAACATAATATAATCATATCAAACATAATATAATCATATCAAACATAATATAATCATATCAAACATAATATAATCATATCAAACATAATATAATATATCAAACATAATATATCAAATATATCGTGCATAATATATCAAACATATCAAATATAATATATCAAACATATCAAATATAATATATCAAACATATCAAATATAATATATCAAACATATCAAATATAATATATCAAACATATCAAATATAATATATCAAACATATCAAATATAATATATCAAACATATCAAATATAATATATCAAACATATCCAATGCAGATTCCTCATCATACTGAGAAGGGACTTATGGGACTTGTATATGAGACCTGTGCCTCAGATGAACACATTAGCATGAGTCAGCTCTTTATTTCCTGCTCAAAAGGGCCATTAAGGCACCTCAGGCCATTCTTTACAGGCCACCAGCCTGTCAGTCAGGCCCAAACAGCTGTAGTTTCCAGCTACCTTCACGGGCAGCCAGCTAGCGAGCCAGACACAGACAGCTGTAGTTTCCAGCTACCTTCACGGGCAGCCAGCTAGCGAGCCAGACACAGACAGCTGTAGTTTCCAGCTACCTTCACGGGCAGCCAGCTAGCGAGCCAGACACAGACAGCTGTAGCTTCCAGCTACATTCACAGCTTCCCTCTTCATTTAAGCCCATTGTATTCAGTGCCATTATCTGGGCCAAGGTTGCACACATCCAGTAGGCCAGCCGTTCTTCCCAAAGGCAAATGTATGTAGGCCTAAATGAATTAAAAAGCACGTCCTTATGCGTGGCAGCTGCTCTACGGGATGGGGACTCTGACAGGGCTTCCCAAGCTCGGTCCTGGGGCCCCCACTGGCTGTATAGTGCTAGGGCAAAAAACAAAACGTGCACCCATGTGGGGCTCCAGGACCGAGTTAGGGAAACCCTGCTCTATGGGATGGGGACTCCGTGGGATGGGTGCTTGGAGACAGAAAATAGGGCAATAACTCATGTATCAACAAGGACATGAAGGACATGACACCTTGTTCTGAGAATGAGTTTGAATCATTGAAGGACACAACACCTTGTTTTGAATCATTGAAGGCAATAACAAAAATGATTGATATGGACCTTTTTTACAGAATGTGCCTTTACCCTGTTCTCCCATCCTCTTCATTCAGCCCGGTGTTGGCCACAGTCACAACCAACTGTAAGGAGTGCATTATTCGTCATGACAACCTAATTCACTAGCATCCGAGAGTAAACTTCACAAGCCATCAGTGTCAGGGTACTCCCCCCCCCTCTAACACTCAGAAGTGACAAATCAGCCCCCGCTCGCTCACTCCCTCTGCACGGTGGCGCACTCGGTCTCGGATTCAGACTCTTCATTCCCCTCTTCATCACTTCAAAGAGAAAAGGCGTCTTTTCAGCAGTCTCTATGTTTTCCTATATACACACTGAACAAAGATATATTTTACTGAGTTACAGTTCATATGAGGAAATCAGTCAATGGAAATAAATAAATGAGGCTCTAATCTATGGATTTCACATGACTGGGAATACAAATATGTATCTGTTGGTCACAGATACATTCACGGTATTTTTGCACATTCAAATTGCCATCGATAAAATGAAATTGTGTTCTTTGTCCGTAGCTTGCTTATGCCTGCCCATACCATAACTCCACCACCACCATGGGGCACTCTTCACAACGTTGACGTCAGCAAACTGCTCGCCCACACGACGCCATACACATGGTCTGCGGTTGTGTGGCCGGTTGAACGTACTGCCAAATTCTCTAAAACAACGTTGGAGGCAGCTTATAGTAGAGGAATGAACATCAAATTCTCTGGCAAAAGCTCGGTTAGACATTCCTGCTGTCAGCATGTCAATTGCACGCTCCCTCAAAACTTGAAACATCTGTGGCATTGTGTTGTGTGACAAAAATGCACATTTTAGAGTTGCCTTTTTTGTCCCCAGCACAAGGTGCACCTGTGTAATGATCATGCTGTTTAATCAGATTCTTGATATGACAGACCTGTCAGGTGGATGGAATATCTTGGCAAAGGAGAAATGCTCACTAACTAGAATGTCAACAGATGTGTGCACAACATTTTAGAGAAATAAGCTTTTTGTGAGTATGGAACATTTCTGGGATCTTTTATTGCAGCTCATGAAACATGGGACCAACACTTTACATGTTGTGTTTATATCTTTGTTCAGTGTAGTTTGTTTTCACTCCCTCTTCTCTTTACCCACTACAGTACTCTCATCTGGCCAAAAACAGAGAGAGCTGTTTGTTTGTGTCAAGACATTTTGGCCAAAATCTAATCTAATCCTAGATAAGGCTGAAATCAAAAGTCAAAAGTACCAAAGCACCAAATCATCAGTCAAATTTATAAAGGACTTTTTACATCAGCAGGTGTCACAAAGTAATGTCAACACTCAATTCAACATGCCCCCCAAACCCAGGTTGTGTTGCCCTTTGCATGGTTAAGGTGCTTGCTCTCTTTTGAGTCCACTTTTCCTAGGACCACAATGGTTGCATTCATAGTAAAAAAGAGGCAAGAACAATCGCAGCAATCTGTAGAACACAGTAATTATATCACAAAGACAGGAACAATCACAGCAATCTGTAGAACACAGTAATTATATCACAAAGACAGGAACAATCACAGCAATCTGTAGATCACAGTAGTTATATCACAAAGACAGGAACAATCACAGCAATCTGTAGATCACAGTAGTTATATCACAAAGACAGGACCAGGCTAATGCATGTGAACGTTGGATGGCTTCCTTCCAGGTGGTACTCACAGCACCATTAATCAAGTGAGTTTCCCCCTATATGACAACAACACTAATTGTTGCTGAAAAGAGAGAATGTCACAGCTTTCTATCGTCTCCATTAAAACACGTCTGCAATCTAATTCACTTGAGATCTCTTCACCACTCGTTGATCTCATTGAAACAGTGATCTCACTGAAACAGAACACACAAGGACAGGACACATCATGTGACCAAGAGAGAGAGATTGGTCTCAATCTCAACGTTCTATAGACAAGAGAAAAGCAACAGGGAGGGAGATGTAACACAGCAGTGAACTAAGGAGAGAGAAGGGAGTTAAAAGATTGACTGATGGGCAGGGGTGGAAAGGTGATGGTTGCGTACTTCAGGGTTCATTGCCTCCAGGATTCAAGTGCCAACAAATCTCATGAACTTTCCATTCTCCTTCTACTATGGACTGGAGAGTTACCCCCCCTCATAAAGTGTCCTTCATCAGATGGATTCCTGAGCCCGGGTCAGTGGAAAGAGTACTAAAGAATCGGTTAGGTAGTCAACGCTCCAGCACCTCTCTGACAGGAAAAATGTCAGGATGAATTACAGTAGCCAGTGAGATAGCCAGCCATCAGTGACAGTAGCCAGTGAGATAGCCAGCCATCAGCGACAGTAGGCAGTGAGGTAGACGGTAGGAACGGAATGATCTCAGCTAGACTGAAAGAATCCTACTCAAGTAGACAACCTTTACTTCAGAGAAACAAAATGGCGACAGGTACAAAGTCGTCATCAAGGCAAAGGGTGGCTACTTTGAAGAATCTTAAATATATTTTGAGTTGTTTAACAATTTTTGGGTTACTACATGATTCCAATGTGTTATTTCATAGTTTTGTTGTCTTCACTATTATTCTACAATGTAGAAAATAGTTTTAAAAAATAAAGAAAAACCCTGGAATAAGTAGGTGTCCAAACTTTTGACTGGTACTGTTTTTATATATCTGTATTAAACAATGAAAAGTATTCGTCTAAAATGAATGAAAATGATCTACATGACATTGCAACATAGCCTACAAGGATAGACAATTACACACATTTTCATAAAACAGATTTATGAGTGCACCATAAAAAAGACGCACTGGTAGCCGTAGCGGGTTATTGTAGGTCAATCAAAGCGGCGCTACAGTCTGAGGCTCCACGTGTAGCAAGTGAAGAGGAAAATGTCCAGTCAATGCCAAATTGAATTAGAAGTTAGCTACATGAGAAGGGCGTTGTTTCATATGAATGGTGTTGTTGTAGACATGTACACCACGGAGAGCGCAGCAACATAGCATGAATTAGCCTTGCTACTTTAGCTAGTTAGCTTCTTTACAACTATTTGATACAGTCACTACCATTTGGTATGAGATAACCTATTGCAATCACACGTTTGTCTAATTTGAGCGAGTCGGTTTGGCTGCTTCCTCTCCCATGTCACACACAGACTGGTACACACACCAGCCCCTGATCCTCCCCTACCCTTCTGCTGAAATAAGCAGAGCGCAGTGCACCGGCTCTCTCGAGTAGTGGCGAGAGTAAGTCTCCATTGACGTGTGTGTGGAGGTGAGGGAGGGAAGGGAAGGTGAGGTGGAGGGGTGGTTCTTTTAAACACATGAATTTGGACTATCCGGATTACCGAAAAAGTACGATATTCGATTAGTGAAATAATTTCAAATACTATATGCCATCTGCCATTGTTTGAGCTAGATGAGAGTGACGTTGTTTCATATTAATGGTGTAACTCAATTTGTAACTCTGTATCGCACTGCTTTGCTTTATCTTGGCCAGGTCGCAGTTGTAAAAGAGAACTTGTTCTCAACAGGCCTACCTGGTTAAATAAAGAAAAAAACAACATAAAAGTGCCCTCTGATCCAAAAAAATACCTGGAGTAAAAGTATTTTCGCAATATTCCGAAAAAAAGGAAACATTACCAGCACATCACCTGGGCTCCAGGTTCAATTCCTGGCCCAGCTACCTGATAGATTTGCTACATTGATGTCAGCAGTGTCATGGAGCATTGGCGCTTAACGGAGGCCATCAAAGGCGTGTCCCATCAGTATGGGCTCAAGGAATTGTGAGAGTGAAGCACAGCCATGTGCATTCAGAAGGGAGAGGTAGTAACTACAACATGTATAGCGACCTTGTTAAGAGCGTCAAGCCTCTGTGTAATGGATCAAGTGTTGAACAGACAGCTGCAGAGACCCAGATCCAAGTCCCAGTCGAGCTACCCGCCGACTTCGCTAGAATAGTCTGTAACGACATCCGTTTCAGAGTAGGCTATTGATTATCATCCATAGACTAGGCCTATGATAATTCCCTAGCGGTAATATTCCGTTTCATAGTAGGCTATTGATTATCATCCATAGACTAGGCCTATGATAATTCCCTAGCGGTAATATTCCGTTTTATAGTAGGCTATTGATTATCATCCATAGACTAGGCCTATGATAATTCCCTAGCGGTAATATTCCGTTTCATAGTAGGCTATTGATTATCATCCATAGACTAGGCCTATGATAATTCCCTAGCGGTAATATTCCGTTTCATAGTAGGCTACTGATTATCATCCATAGACTAGGCCTATGATAATTCCCTAGCGGTAATATTCCGTTTCATAGTAGGCTATTGATTATCATCCATAGACTAGGCCTATGATAATTCCCTAGCGGTAATATTCCGTTTCATAGTAGGCTATTGATTATCATCCATAGACTAGGCCTATGATAATTCCCTAGCGGTAATATTCCGTTTCATAGTAGGCTATTGATTATCATCCATAGACTAGGCCTATGATAATTCCCTAGCGGTAATATTCCGTTTGCAATTCGAACATGTCCATGGCATTTTAAATGACTTGATAACCTGTATCCAATATTTGAATTTGAGATCCATTAGAGATGTTCTTTGCCATAGACATAATGTGCCAGCAAGGGGTTTAGTTCAGTACTGGAGTTTTCCACTGAAGTCCAGGAAAGAGGAGACAGATGCCTGGTTTTAATGTCTATGCTCAGATCCAGGAGCATCTCACTTGTTACTCATGGTGATAATTCCGCCTGCCTTTTGTTTTTGCTAGTAATTGAATTCAGAGAAAGCAGCATGTATAATTCCATCCACAAAATCTGGTGATGGGATATAATTGTGAGAGGGAATAACATCACGTGAGCTTATTTATTTGAAGTCCATAACCATGAAGTGATTAATACATGCGCATTACCAATTATGATAGGAGAATTACATGCGCCTATCGTTCTCTTCCCACAATATTATCTGTTCCAAACGAAACCCCCTTAACTCATCCAGGCTCACCCCCTGCAGAGAACGAATCAATGCAAACACTGGAGCGGCTGACACCGGTTCATGCATTATTTAATCCGTTCGAGGCGTTATGATAGCGAGCATCACGATGCCAACTAATAAAACGTCACCCATGCATGTTGCGTTTTTTTTCTCTGGGAATAGTCCAAGCTCAAATGATTCGCCTTTATTTCAAGAAGCCGTCCAGGAAAGGGATTTGGGGTGCATTTTGTGGATGAGAGATCGATACATGTTAAAAAATGCCCCTAGCTACATGTTACATTTGGTTAAAATGCATGCAATAACAAATATTTCAGTTCACGGGGAGTTTCTCATCAGATGACGTATTTTAAATGTATTTCTCACCTGTGCCAGTAGTGGCATCTTGAGTGACTGATGTGATGCGCTGACTGGAGATGAAATTTGGAAAACAAAATGAGAGGGCATCAACATGAGGCAACAGTGATCATGAGATAGGGAATTACGAGATCTCGAGCCTATAACCGAGTCACTCTTTGAAATGCCTGAAGATCAGGAGATTCGGCACAATAAAATTGATTTCCGATGCAATTACGCAGAACTGGACGCAAGAACAGCCGCCTACATGTGCTCAATGTGACACCTAACAAAATTGTATGTTTAGGCTATTTACAAGCAGGTATTTATGCTAGATAATTTCAGCAGGTTGCGGTAGACTCAGCTATACGTAAACACCGTTATCCACTGTTAGTGCATGATAATGTAGCCAGCAACATGTCAATGGATGAATACGACAACATATTGAACGCAAACTACCTCACCTGCTAACAGCTTGGCAGTAGCGGTTTCACCGAGTCTTCAAAATACACCAGAACAAACAGGAACCCGTGTATGGAAAAGCGGTGTTGTATCTCCGGATAGATGCTGCTCCTAGAAAGCAGGGGTATGGCAAGCTGTCACTCCTGGATGCCCAGGCGAATGCTCCATAGACGCTGACGCATCAGTGCCAAACCGTGCCCGAGAGCGTAAGACGACTGTCCTTAACCTGCAGCTGCCGGGCTTTGCACCATGTGGCGCTGTTACACCGATTGTGCACGAAAGTCGAGGTGAAGGGAGGCGCATCTGTGACAGCTGAAAGTCAGACACTGATGTGGTTTTCCAAAAGCAAGGCAGTGCAACATGGTAGTGTTGCCATAAAAGCCTTTTTTTTGTAATGTCGAAATAAACTTTTCCAAATATGTGTGTACATTGTACTATAAATTGGTCAGAGGCCCTCAAATATCACATTTTAATTGTACATATAAACTGTGGATAAACAAAAACAACCTAATGATTGGTTGAGTATGGAGCCTACCACAATGCAGGCAATGGCTGCAGGATGAAGTTGAAGAGCAACTGCTTTTGATCACATGGTTTTTGCAAAGTTCATGCAGTCTTCATGTCAGTGCAAGTCGGACAGTTTTTATCCCTATAATGCCACACACTTTGGAAGGCAAAGTGATCTGTTAGAATGCGGCCATAGCCTAGACGTAAACACAGTAAATGACACTCAAACTAAACTGAACAAAAATATAAACTCAACATGTAAAGTGTTGGCCCCATGGTTCCTGAACTGAAATAAAATATCCCAGAAATGTTCTATATGCACAAAAAGCTAATTTCTCTCAAATATTGTGCACAAATTTGTTTACATCCCAGTTAGTGAGCATTTCTCAGTTGTAAAGATAATCCATCCACCTCACAGGTGTGGCATATCAAGAAGCTGATTAAACAGCATGATCATTACACAGGTGCACCTTGTGCTGGGGACAATAAAAAGCCTCTCTAAAATGTGCATTTTTGTCACACAACACAATACCACAGATCTCTCACGTTTTGAGAGAGCATGCAATTGGAATGCTGACTGCAGGAATGTCTACCAGAGCTGTTGGCAGAGAATTTTATGTTCACTTCTCCATTATAAGTCGCCTCCAACATAATTTCAGAGAATTTGGCAGTATGTCCAACTGGCCTCACAACCGCAGATCACGTGTAACCACGCCAGCCTAGGACCTCCACATCTGGCTTATTCACCTGAGTTACAGTTCCTTCTATGAACTGTAACTCAGTAAAATCTTAGAAATTGTTGCATGTTCGTTTTATATTTTTGTTCAGTATATAATATGTAGAATAGGAAATCATATCAGCTCTATAGATCACATTTCTATAATTTGAAACGTTCAGGACATCACACCTTCCTCCACTCAGTTTAGCAGCGGTGCGGTGAATCAACAGTGATAACTATGATACAATTAAACTCAGTGTGCAGATTGATTCTGTCTACTGGACCTCACAGAGAAACAGAGATCAAACATCACAACTAAAAAAAGTAAGTAAGCATTTCACTGTAAGGTCTTATCTATACCTGTTGTATTCGGAGAATGTGACAGATACAATTTGATTTGATTGACTTTGGCCAGCAGTCACTCGGCCCTTTGTGAATCTTATTTTCTTCATTTGAGGAACCCCATTTATTGGACTAAAGATTGCGAAATCAGGGCTGAAGTTTGCAGGAATTGTATCTGAACCTTTCAGGTCAAAAAACACACCTCCCATAATGTTTGCACCGTGGTGACGAGTGCAGGATTTAATTAGAAAATCTACCTCAATCCAGGGATGGAAGATGTTGCTGTTCCTCTAAGTATCCAAAATGACCATTTGAGAAGATTGAAATACTGCTAGTTTTGAATTAAACTGCTTATTTCGTCCTCATGCTAGGCTAGCTAATGCTAAAGCAGCCCATTCGATTCCATGAAAATGTGATGCCTAGTGTTGGAGTGAGCTACGGAAAGTGTTGCTGAAGTTACTCCAGTGTCTGTTTTCTTCAATGTGCTTACCTCGTCTTACACTGTATGGATTTCAATCAACACTTGCTTCTACCGAGGAGGAACCTTGTATTTTTGTTCTCAAATGAGATTCATAGATCCCTTACACTTTTAAGAACAACCACTGAAAACATATGATGAGAATATAGAGGCAATCTCTTATAAATCATACCACCAGGAGCCACTGTGGTATGAGACAACAGCTGTTGATACAACAGCCCTATTCAGTATTGTTCGTCAGGGTCTTTGCTTGATTAGAACAACTGTATGTATCAAAGCAACAGCCAACCATCAGCTTAACATCCATCCTACACTCTTGGATGAAAAGGGAGGTGTCCCAGAGCAGATCTTCAGGGTCATGCCAGCCAGCAAAATTTGGCATGTGACGTCACAATGACGTCATTTTTAGCCCGGGCTGGCACTGCTCTCTTTACACCTCCAATATATTTCTGTGGGTGTTGATTTTTAGGATGCAACTTGATAAGGTAGCATCGTGTCGCTGTATTATTAATTTGTGTGTGGCGTTGCTGGGTATCCACGGCAACCGGTCTCACCGATACAGAGACATGAAGTTGAGATTAGGGAACATTTTCAAGATCTCCTTCACATAGAATTGAACAGAGAGCTCTGAAAGTCCTACAAAGATTTTTTTGTGTGCCAAGTTCCCTGTTTCTCTATGCTCCGACCACTGTTTGAAATCTAGTCTTCTCTCTCCTGCTCCTTTCCCACAGTGCTGATCTAGGCTGACTTCTCTGGTCTGTCAGTGGTGCATCGCTGTGCCACCACTAGCCTCTACAGCCCATGGAGAGAAATCACACACTATAAAATGTGTTTTCATTGCGTGCTCCCCTAATTAGAATTGATCTATACAAACACACTGTCCGCGTTGCACTGTGCTCCACATCCCATCGCCATGACAAATACACAGATAGGAGGAGAAAATATGGCTGCTAATTATTTTTGCCTCTACAAACATCACTGATGAGTCTAATTCAGGGGTGATCATAGGTGTCCACAGCCTGCTCTGATAATGAGTGAGTTCACACCCAGTGTATGTGTGATTTGAATAAATCACAGACATGGGAACACAATTGAATCCCTGGCAACTGTCCATGTCATGAACACCAGTGACTCTTACAGCATCCGATTACTCCTGTGGCATCCAAGAGGACTCTTGCAGCATCCATTCACTAAAATCCAGTTTTTTTTGTCAACCAATGGATGAATATGCAGAAATATTCTAATTTCTCCTCTACCCCTGTTCAATGTTTGCATTTGAATATGTTCACTTGTATAATATAGAAAAGAAAACAATGAAAAATGACAAATTATATTTTGGATGTTGATCTTAAAAACAGCCAGATTACTTTTATCTCTAATACAATTAGTCTTATACTGACAAACTGGCTTTGAAATCATGGACATACAAATTGGTATAAGTTCAATTCCCCGCCCGTCTATGACACTTTAATTGGGGAGGACGGGCTCATAGTAATGTCTGGAACGGAATGAATGTAAACGATATTACACACATCCAACACCTGGTTTTCCAATGCGTTTGATACCATTTCATTCACTCATTTCATTCATTATTATGAGCAGGTCTTCCCTCCCCAGCCTCCTCTGCTGTACCTAAGGTTCATGAAGACGTGGGTAATTTAGCCTATGATTTACAACATACTCACTTCAGATCAAAAGCTATGGATGTGAAACTCCTGTTGCTCTCAGAGAACACAAGCAAGCCACCGTTGTTCAAAGTCACCAGGCCCTACTCTCGCATCTCACCCATTATCTCCTGCCAACCTGAAGTCCTCCCCAAGGTTATCACTGTCTTCAGCGGTTGACCAGGCTCAGACAAGAGCTCCAGTCGCCATATCATGAATACTCAATTAAGGACGAGGCAAGTGGGATGCGGCTCGCTTTTCAACATGTCTGCATTACCAATCAGCCCATTGACTCCAATTACGCCCGCGTGGCACTAACTGGTGAGCTCATTATGTCTGCTCCCCGGAGTCATCACTCCACTGTGACATTCACTCAAGGTAACACAGACAAGACAGCCTGTTTGTTAGTCTGTCTCTGTATCCTGGTCAGGGTCCAGATTGGCAACTATCTGGTAAGGCCATCACTGAGAGACAATAACTCACAGCCGGAATACATTGTCCTGAGCTGTTTTGCCAGATATCCATCTTTTCACAGGGAAGGGTCTTAACAGCCTTCAAACATTGAGATGTATCACCATCGGTCAAGCTGATGTGTGATCCAACACCCTACTGTATATTTTTTCAGAAGGCTAATAATGTTTTAAATTGGGGGTATTTACCCAGAGGAAGTTAGCCATTGCCAGACGAAAAAGCTAAATAGCAGGGGAGGCCTCGTATACAAATGTCCGTGTGGTTTCTGACCTCAATCGGGCTGAGGCATCTGGGATGATTATGTTTAGCCTCTCTCAAGGGATTCCCTGAAATGTATATATGACCAAATCATTTGTGAGAGATTGTGGGAGATTGGCTCAAGCTGTGTTCAACTGGTAATTGAGCACTGTATATTAGGTTGTTGCTCCAGCTGTGAGATTTCATGCTGTAGAATCATTTAAGGGACATTCATGCCTTATGGCTGTGGAACAGCCCAGACTGAAGGTCAAACTAATGAGCTGCAATGCTACTCTGTCTGAATAAATATCAAACAAAATCACAACATGATTTGAGAAGTACTTTGGACCTCTGAAACCTACTTCACACTGCAGATTTTCATGCTCAAATCAGTTTTGTTTTTGAAATCCGTTTTGGACCAAATTGGATGTGAGTTCAAACAGCAGTCATTTTCTGCCCATTGCTACGCTAGTTGTCATAGTAACGACAGGTGTGTGTGCAGTGGTGTAGGCTGGTGGTGGTGTTTGTGCTTCCTATCACTCAGAAGTTATGTAGCTGGCTAAGGTGACAACAATGCCTGCCATGGACGTTTCCCAGTTGTTCAAAACCCTAGTGTAAGAACACATTTAAAGTCTCAAAGGATAAGATGATCCACTTGTCAAATTAGTCCTTTTTGGCCACAGCAGTCAAGTAGATAACTAGGTAGCTGTTTAGCATTCTAGCACATTCCCTAATTGGTTTGTAAACAATTAAGTAGCTAGTTGGCGACCACATGATCTTGTCAAACTGTCAACAGAGTAGCTAGCAAGCAACAAGATTAAAAACCACGAGGGAAAATACATCAGATTTGACCGTTCAGACACATGGCCAGGAATCCGATTTATATCTGATTACGAAGGTGGAATGTGGCTTGAAATATCCTATTCTGTGTGCTTTTTGGCTGTTCAGACTGAAGAAAAAAGAACAGATTTGAATCGGATATGAAACATTTTGTTTATTTGAGTCACTTTAAAATGCCATTGTGAACACGACTTTTGTGTTGCATTTTTTCTTTCTATTCTGTTTATCACATTGTTCTCATTCACCCAGACCTTGTCTTCCTCCAACCAGACAGCACCATTTTCAAGCTTCCACTTCACTTCTGGGTCTCATCAAGAGCATTCTCTGTGCATGTGCTTGGCACTAAAACAAAGTTGGACCCTGCTTATGCAAACTGCAAATGTCAGCTCAGCACCCATCCCTGGTCCATTAGGTTCCCTGCTTGCCTGAGACATTCATTCATCTTCACATAGTCAGTCACACACTCCTCCAGGCACCAGCCACTGTGTCTGATGCCTGCTGTGGTTGTGTACATTGATCTGACCCAACTCATCATCTCCAGTTGGTTCCATCAATGGACTGTCCTCGTTCTAAGATGTCTCCAAGGATGGGGTGTGTGTGTGTGTGTGTGTGTGTGTGTGTGTGTGTGTGTTTGCTCACCAAGGAGGTCTAACAGACATTAGCACTGATATTATTTTGAGCCTGCACTCATATTTACTTTTCTGTTCTTGTCATAGCAACAAGGACATTCTATTGAAGCACCATACAGTGTAGTGCCTGTTGCTGTCCTCGAAGGACGATGCTACAGTCATCCAGATTCCAGGTTTTCAACGCCAGGTAGGAACAGCAGTGCACTATCCAATTGCTGCAGCTTTGAGCAATTACAGAGGATCTTAGGCCCAGTTCAGAGTATTCTTTCCATGTCACAAACCATAGTCTCAAATGGACCAAAAACATGTGATTAAAAGACGAAAGGACATTGAACACATTGGAAAGATTCATGTATACTCCCTAGCTGCAATATGTCCACCCAGGCGTATCTTCCAGACGTTAGATCCATTCCCAAAACTGACCACACATCTCATATTAGTTCAAACAGGTTCATGTCAAGAAAAGTATTGTCCATGTCAAAGCCAGAACATTTACAGATATAGAAGTAGACTATATGTTTTTAGTAGCCTGGACAAAATGCCACCGTCATGTAGTCACACTCATTACCTCATATACCCACAAGTCTTTGCTTTCAGGGTTTCCTTTGGCCTGTCTTTATGCCTGAACCATATTTATTTCATCTACTTGCATAGTCATTGATCACATGAATGTGGATGACAGAAATGACTGTTTCACGATTCAATAAATGGTTTCGTTGTGAGGCATCTGGATTTAATCGCTGGCAGTTCATAAACAATACGTGGACAGAGACCAGAGTGGGACAGGGCTGGCGCTACATGTCTCCTGCATCGTTATCATTCATCTACTTGCATAGTCATTGATCACATGAGTAAGCATTTTGCTACACTCACAATAACATCTGCTAACCATGTGTATGTGACCAATAACATTTGATTTGATTTGATCTGGCTGGGATAACCTCTGCAGGTCAGAGTTGTGTTTTCTGTCTGTCTGTCCCTCCCACCTACTTCTAAAACCTCCCAGACCAACCATTGCCTTGACAAAGCTGTTCTCGCAATTGATTACATATGTCTGATAAGAATCACAGAAAGCCATAGAGAAGAGATTACTTCTGCATGTGAGCAAATACCTTTGGTTGTGCTTCCTAACCACAATTGGCAGCTTACCAGATAGTGAACTAGCAAATATATTTTATAAGGGTTAATGTGCAATATTTTCTGCTGCTAAATAGATATTTAAATATATGATATATTTCCCTTGATTCTATCTTATGAATGCCTCAGCATTGAACAACTGTTTTATCCCACCATAAGACAAAATATAAGGTTGTTTTGAGTCCATGCTTTTAACAATGTCTTTGTAAACAAACAGTATATATCTTTGAAATATGTTTAAAATGATCATGTTGATCTCATGGACTATCAGTCCTTGCATCCATATCTTCATCTATGAATTTGAGTGGTTACGTTTCTCTAGCTCCATCCCTCAATTTGATTTCAAACCAAGTGGTGGTGCTGTTGTTCAGCTGAAAAACTAATTCAGGGTTGTGGGCTGCAGTCAGGTTTGGGAAAGAAGACATGATGTTTGTTCAGTAGAGTGTTTTATTGACGTAGATAAAGTACTGAAAAACATTACAAAAAGAAAAGGTACATCAATGTCAACATTTCATAATAAAACAGTCTTATTAAGAATTCATGAAAAAATGGTGGTCTTTGTAACAGCTACTTAGGTGAGCTGTTACAAAGCGACTTAGGTGACTAAATTAGACTTGATATACTTGACAAGATAAAATACATTTAAAGATTAGAATCAAAGATTAGTGGGGCCTCCTGAGTGGCGCAGCAGTCTAAGGCACGGCATTGCAGTGCTTGAGGTGTCACTACAGACCAGGGTTTGATCCCAGGCTGTGTCATAGCCGGCTGTTACCGGGAGTCCCATAGGGCGGCGCACAAATGGCCCAGTATTGTGACGGTTTGGCTGGGGGGGCTTTACTTGGCTCATCGCACTCTAGCGACTCCTTATGGCGGGCCAGGCTCCTGCAGGCTGACTTCAGTCATCAGTTGCACAGTGTTTCCTCCGACACATTGGTGCGACTGGCTTCTTGGTTAAGCGTGCGAGTGTAATGGAGCGTGGTTTGGCGGGTCATGTTTTGGAGGATGCATGACTAGACCTTCTCCTCGCCCATTGGGAAGTTGCAGTTGAGATTGGATTGCAATTGGACATCACAAAAAGGGGGTAAAATAATAATACAAATTTTAAAAGAATGAAAGATTAGCATTGCAACTGAGTTTGTCATTCTCATCTATGGCTCAGACCACCTGGGTCTGCCCTGAACACAACTCCCAGATTGTAGCTTTAAGTAGCAACCTTACCTGTTAAAGGACCTGGCCTGCCTTGTTGACCCCGAAGACACTGCTATCAGTTGCCACCTCAATCAAGGAAAGGCTGCCGGAAACAAGCTTTGTTTTGGTAGGTTTTTGGGTTCTCATCCTGGGAACAAACACGTCAATCAGGGTTTTGGAAGCAAAGTCATTGGTGAGTAGCACAATTTCTAATCTAACCTTAACTGTTATAATAAACAGTTTTAATATAATTGGTGTTCCTGGAAAAGTCTGGAAAAGTCATACCAATTGTAAAGAACAGTTTCAGCGTTGCCTTGGAGGAAATAAACACACAATTTGTTTCAAACTGAATGCTTTATTTGTGGAAAATCATGATCTAATATTATAGATGATGAGCTGTGACAAGGATTGTATTCACAAAACAATTGCTAAACCAATTTGCATTGTGAGCAACATGACGGTTCCCAAGTTTTGACACCATGATAATATCCTCTTGGAGGCTCTATTGATGACATGGTGTGAATCAAGGAATGTTAGACACCACCATGCTCTCTCATATGTGGTGCAGGGAATTATAATAGATTGTCACGCCCTGACCTTAGTTATCTTTAATATCTCTGTTTTCTTTATATTTTGGTTAGGTCAGGGTGTGACGAGGGTGAGAATGCTAGTTTTTGTATTGTCTAGGGGGTTTTGTAGGTCTAGGGGTTTTTGTAGGTCTAGCTATTTACAGTAGGGAGAACAAGTATTTGATACACTGCCGATTTTGCAGGTTTTCCCTACTTACAAAGCATGTAGAGGTCTGTCATTTTTATCATAGTTACACATCAACTGTGAGAGACGGAATCTAAAACAAGAATCCAGAAAATCACATTGTATGATTTTTAAGTAATGAATTTGCATTTTATTGCATGACATAAGTATTTGATACATCAGAAAAGCAGAACCTAATATTTGGTACAGAAACCTATGATAAAAATTACAGACCTCTACATGCTTTGTAAGTAGGAAAACCTGCAAAATCAGCAGTGTATCAAATACTTGTTCTCCCCACTGTATTTGTCTATGGTGGCCTGATATGGTTTCCAATCAGAGGCAGCTGTTTATCGTTGTCTCTGATTGGCCACCTAAATATAATCCCCATTTTCCCTTTTGGTTTTGTGGGTTCTTGTTCTATGTTTAGTTGCCTGTCTGCACTACTCATATTAGCTTCACGGTTCATTTTGTTATTTTTGTTAGTTTGTTCAGTGTTCATTCATTAAATAAAGAAGAATGGATGCATACCACACAGCACCTTGGTCTCCTTCGTACAACGAACGTGACAGAAGAACCCACCATAAAAGGACCAAGCAGCGTGGCCAGGAGGAGCAGACTTCATGGACATGGGATGAAATTCTGGAAGGTAAGGGATCCTGGACGTGGGAGGAAATATTGGCAGGAAAGGATCGCCTACCATGGAAGCAGGTGGAGAAAGCGCAGGATGAACGGCGAAGATACGAGGGGACACTGTTAGCACGGAAGCCCGAGAGGCAGCCCCAATAAAAAAAAATTGGGGGAGGCACAGGAGGAGATTGGCTGAGTCAGGTTGGAGACATGAGCCAACTCCTCGTGCTTACCGTGGGGAGCGTGTGACTGGTCAGGCACCGTGTTATGCAGAGATTCGCAAGGTGTCACCAGTTCGCATTCATAGCCCAGTGCGCTCTATTCCAGCTCCTCGCATTTGCCTGCCTAGAATGGGCATCCAGCCAGGACGGATGGTAATGGCTCAGCGCTCCTGGTCTCCAGTACACCTCCTTGGACCAGGATATCCTGTGCCAGCACTGAGTACGGTGTCTCCGGTGCATCTGCACAGCCCAGTGCATCCTGTGCCAGCGCCCTGCATTTGCTGGGCTCAAGTGAGCATCCAGCCAGGACGCATTGTGCCAGCTTTACGGTCCAGGCCTCCAGTGCGCCTCCAGAGTCCAATATGTCCTGTTCCTGCTCCCCACACTCACCCTGAGATGCATGTCTTCAGCCCGGTACCACCAGTTCTGGTACCACGCACCAGGTATCCAGTGTGCCTCCACAGTCCAGAGCTTCCGGCAACAGTACCCAGTCCAGAGCTTCCAGCAACAGTACCCAGTCCAGAGCTTCCGGCGACGTTTCACAGTCCAGAATCTCCAACGACGGTCCACAGTCCAGAGCCTCCGGTGGCGGTCCACAGTCCAGAACCTCCGGCGACGGTCCACAGTCCGGGGCCTCCGGCGACAGTCCACAGTCTGGGGCCTCCGGCGATGATCCTCAGTCCAGAGCCACCGGCGATAATCCACGGTCCGGTTCTACAAAGGCGGAGGGATCCGTGTAAAGAGGGGGGACTGCATTCAGAACCGGCCCACCCGGACCCTCCCCTATAAGTTCAGGTTTGCTGTCGGGGGTCCACACCTTTGGGGGGAGGGGGGGGGTACTGTCAAGCCCTGACCTTAGTTATCTTTAATATCTCTGTTTTCTTTATTTTGGTTAGGTCAGGGTGTGACGAGGGTGGGTATACCTGTTTTTGTATTGTCTAGGCGTTTTTGTAGGTATTTATATGTCTATGGTGGCCTGATATGGTTCCCAATCAGAGGCAGCTGTTTATTGTTGTCTCTGATTGGGGATTGTATGTAGGTGGCCATTTTCTAACATCTCATTTTGTGATTTTTGTTCATTTGTTCAGTGTTCATTCATTAAGTAAAGAAGAATGTATGCATACCACACTGCACCTTGGTCTCCTTCATACAACGAACGTGACATAGATAATACCCAAGTATAATTGTCTCTACACATGTAGATTGTCACCTTTACTATGGAAGTTAATCAAGATCAGTGATCAAGAAAATATACTGTTTATTATACTGGTGTCATTTTTGTGAGAGTAAACATTTATTATTTTTCAATAAAATCTCTGAACTATTGTAGTGGAAATGCACCACCATGTTGTGGAAATTACCACCAGGGACACTCAAAATCAATCTTAAATGAATCATCCTTTCTGATCAGCGTGCTGGAGAGATTCCAAACAACTCAATGCACCATAGTATGTGTGTCAATCAGGAGCTCTGCTGGGGCAGTCTCAGCAGTTGTCTTATATATGGCTATACACAGACAAGTTATATTTGCATGATTTAGCATAATTCATCAATTATTACCATTTTGTTTCATTCATGTGACCGACCAATACTGTTTCACAACATGTGACAGACCAATA
>NW_024607520.1:0-28676 GCF_018296145.1 Oncorhynchus tshawytscha | reverse complement strand
TCTCACCCTCTTCATATTTCTGCTCTTTCATCGCTCTCCTTTTCATCTCTCTCATATCCTATTTCTCTCTTCATGTCTCTCACCTTCATATCTCCTCTTCACTCTCCTCCCTTCATCTCCTCTTCATCTCCTCTCCCCTTCATCTATCCTCTTCATCTCCTCCTTCATCCTCAACTTCATTTCTCACACCTTCATCTCTCTCTTCAAATCTCTCCTCCTTGACTCTTCTCTTCATCTCTCTCCCCTTTCATCTCTCCCTTTGTCTCTCTCTTCATTCTCCTCTTTGCTCTCTCCTTCTCATCTCTTCCCTTCATCTCTCTCTCTTATCTCTCCTCTTGTCTCTCCTCTTCATCTCTCCTTCTTTGTCTCTCCTTCATATCTCCTCTTCATCTCTCTCCCCTTCATCTCTCTCCCTTCATCTCTCTCCTCTCATGTCCCTCCTTCATCTCTCTCCTCTTCATCTCTCTCTCTCATCTCTTATCCTATAACTCTCTCCCCTTCATCTTCCCTTCATCTCTCTCCTCTTCCGTCTCTTCTTCATCTCTCTCCCTTCATCTCTCCTCTTCATCTCTCTCCTCTTCATCTCCCTCTTTGTCCTCTCCTCTTCCTGTCTCTCCTCTTCATCTCTCTCCCTTCAATTATTCTCCTCTTCATCTCTCTCCCCTTCATCTCTCTCCTCTTCAATTATCCTCTCTTCATCTCTCCCCTTCATCTCTTCCTCTTCATTCCTCTCCCCTTCATGTCTCTCCTCTTCCTGCTCTCCTCTTATCGCTCTACTCTCCTGTCTCTCTCTTTATCGCTCTACTCTTTCCTATCCTCCTCTCTCTCTCTCCCTTCAGTCTCTCCTCTTCCTGTCTCTCCTCTTATCCCTCTTACTCTTCCTGTCTCTCCTCTCATCCTCTCTACTCTTCATGTCTCTACTTTCCTGTCTCTCCTCTTTCATTTCTCTACTCTTCCTGTCTCTCCCTTCATTGTCTTCCTCTTCATCTCTTCTATCTTCATCTCTCTCCTCTTCTGTCTCCCTCTTATCTCTCTCCCCTTTCATCTCTCTCCTCTTAATCTATTCCCCTCATCTCTCTCCCTTCATCTCTCTCCTCTTCATCTCTCCTCTTTCATGTCTCTTCTTTCCTGTCTTCCCCTTCATCTCCTCTACTCTTCATCTCTCTTCTTCATCTTCTCCTCTTCCTGTCTCTCCTCTTCATCTCTCTTCCCCTTCATCTTCTCCTCTTCATCTGTCTCCTTTTCCTGTCTCTCCTCTCATCTCTTCCCCTTCATCTCTCTCCTCTTCCGTCTCTCCTCTTCATCCTCCCCTCTCATCCTTCATCCTTCTTCTCATCTTCTTTCCTCCTTCCTCTCTCCTTTCATCTCTCCTTCTTCATCTCTCTCTCCTCTTCCTCTCATCTCCTCCTTCTCTCTCTCCATCTCATCTCTATCTTCCTCTCTCTCTCACTTCCATCCTCTACTCATTCCGTCTTCTCCTCATCTCTCTCCTCTTCATCTCTGCTTCATCTCCTCTCTCTCTCTCCTTCATCCTCTCTCTCCTCTCACCTCTCTCTCATCTCTCATGCTCTCTCCCTCTCACCTCTCACTCTCTACGTCATCTCATCTCTCCTCACTCCTCTCCTCCTCGTTATCTCTATCTCTCCTCTTCCATGCCTCTCCTCTGTCTCCATCTCTTCTCCCTTCCATCTTCCTTCTATCTTCTCCCCTTTCTCATCCCTCTCCTCTTCTTCATGTTCCTCCTTTCATCATCATCTTCTCCTTCTTCATCTCTCCTCCTTTCGATCTCTCTCTCTTCCAGCCTCTCCACTCTTTCCTCCTCATCTCCTCTCTCCTTCGTCTTCTCCATCTTCTCATCGCTCTATCATCTCCTCTCTTCATCGTCTTCTCTCATTCGATCTCAATCCTCCTCTTCATCTCTCATCCTTCATGCTCCTCCTCTTCCTCCTGTCTCCTCCTGATCTGCTCGATCACTTCTCTCCTCAGTCTCTCCTCTCTTCATCTCTCTCCTCTTCACACACTCTCTCCTCCATCGTCTTCCTCCTCTTCATCCTCTCTCTCCTCGATCTCTCTCTTCTTCACGAGTCTTCTCCTTCCTGTCTCTCCTCTTCTTCATCATTCCCTCTCTCATCTCCTCTCCTCATCATTTCCTCCTTCACACTTCTTCCTATCTCTCTCCACTTCTCTTCATCCTTCTTTATCTTCTCCTTTCATCTCTCCTCTTCCTCTCTCTTCCTCTTCTCATCTCTCACTCTTCATCTCTCCCTCCCTTCATCTCTCTACTCTTCAAGTCTCTCTCTTCATCTCTCTCTCTTCATCTCTTACTCTCATGTCTCTCCTTTCATCTCTCTCCCCTCATCTCTTCTCTCTTCTCTGTTCTCTCCTCTTTATCTCTTACTCTTCATCTCTCTCCCCTTCATCTCTCTCCTCTTCCTGTCTCTCCCTTCATGTCTCTCCTTTCATCTTCTCCCCTTCATGTCTCTCCCCTTCTCTCTCTCCCTTCATCGCTCTATCTTCTGTCTCTCCTCTTCATCTCTTGCCCTCACTCTCTCCTCTCATCTTTCTACTCTTCAGTCTTCTCTTCATCTCTCTTCTCTTCATCTCTCTTCCTTTCCTGTCTCTCCTCTTCATCTCTCTCCTTTCTTCTCTCTCCTCTTCATCTATCTCCCCTTCATCTCTCTCCCCTTCATCTCTCTCCTCTTCATCTCTCTCCTCTATGTCTCCTCTTCCTGTCTCTCCCCTTATTCTCTACTCTTCATCTCTCTCTCTTCATCTCTCTCCTCTTCTGTCTCTCCTCTTCATCTCTCTCCTTCATCTCTCCTCTTCCTGTCTCTCTTCATCTCTCTCCTTCATCTCTCCTCTTCATCTCTCTCCTTCATCTCTCTCCCTTCATCCTCTCTCCTCTTCATCTCTCTCCTCTTCATCTCCTCTCCTTCCTGTCTCTCCTCTTTATCTCTCCTCTCGGCTCTCTCTCTCCTCTCTCTCCTCTTCATCTCTCTCCCTTCATGCTCTCTCTCTGTCTCTCCTCTTTATCAACTCCTATCTCTCTGCTGTCTCTCCTCTTCATCTCTCTCCCTTCATCTCTCTCCTCTTCATGTCTCTCCTCTTTATCTCTTACTCTTCATCCTCTCCCTTCATCTCTCTCCTCTCCTGTCTCTCCCTTCATGTCTCTCCTTCTCATCTCTCTCCCTTCATGTCTCTCCCCTTCATCTCTCTCCCTTCATCTCTCTCTCTTCATGTCTCTCCTCTTTATCTCTCTCCTTTCATCTCTCTCCTCTTTATCTCTCTCCCTTCCTCTCTCCCTTCATGTCTCTCCTCTTCCTGTCTCTCCTCTGACTGCTCCTGCTTCTCACCTCTCCTCCTCTTTATCGTCTGCTCTTTCTCGATCTCTCTCAGCTCTCTCGCTCTCTCATCTCGCTCCTCTCTCGCATCTCTCTCCAGCTCTGTCAAGCCGATCCTCCTCTGTCTCTCTCTCTGCCATGCTACTACTGCGACCTCGATCTCTGCTGCCCTAGCTCTCCTCTCTCCGCCTCTCTGACGCCTCCGTCTCCCTCTTCATGTCCTCCTCTTTCATCTCTCTACTCTTCATCTCTCTCCTCTTCCTGTCTCTCTCTTCATCCTCTCCCCTTTCATCCTCTCTCTTCTTTCTCTCTCCCCTTCATCTCTCTCCCCCATCCTCTCCTCTTCATCTCTCTCCTCTCATGTCTCTCCTCTTCCTGTCTCCCCCTTCATCTCTCTACTCTTCATCTCTCTCCTCTCATCTCTCTCCTCTTCCTGTCTCCCTCTTCATCTCTCTCCCCTTCATCTCTCTCCCTTCATCGTCTCCTTTCCTGTCTCTCCTCTTCATCTCTCTCCCCTTCATCTCTCTCTCTTTCATTTCTCTCCTCTTCCTGTCTCTCCCTTATTCTCCTTCCCCCTCATCTCTCTCCTCTTCATCTCTCTCCCTTCATCTCTCTCCCTCATCTCTTCCTCTTCATCTCTCTCCCTTCATCTCTCTCCCTTCCTGCTCTCCTCTTATCTCTCTACTCTTCATCTCTCTCCCTTCCATCTCTCTCTTCTCTCTCTCTCTTCATCTCTCTCCTCTCATCTCTCTCTCTCTCTTCGTCTCTCTCTTCTTCTCTCTCCCTCGTCTCTCTCTCCCTTCATTCTCTCTCTCTCTCTCTCTTTCTCCTCTCTCTCTCCCTTCTATCTCTCCTCTCTACCTTGTCCTCCGTCTCTCATCCCTCCTTTCATCTCTCTCCCTCATGTCTCTCTCCCCTTCATGCTCTCTCTCCCTTCTATCGTCTCTCCCTCCCTCATAGTCTCTCTCAATCTCAGTATCTCTGCATAAATACGATCTCATCGCTTTGTCTGCTCGCTCATACGTATCTATCATCTCGTACACTATCTTATGTCGCTCCTCTATCACGTCTGCTCCTATATATCAGCTTTCTACTATCTCCTATGTCTCTCAAATCATCTCGATCCATCGAGGCCTATCTATCGCTATGTCTCTATACGTCTATCTATCACTAAATCTCATCCTGTATCCGTACTATCTACATACAATGTACCTCTAACCTTCATCTCTCTACTCTCCTCTGTCTCTCTCTTCCATGTCATCTCTCCTCTCCTACTGTCTCTCTCTCCTGCATCTCTCTCTCCCTTCTATGCTCTCTCTCCCTCTCTGCCTCTCTCTCCATCTCTACTCTCTCTCATGCTCCTCCTCTGTCATCTCTTCTCCCTTCATCTCTCTCTCCTCTTCATCTCGACTCTCCCTCTGTCTCTCTCTCCATTCCATCTCTCCCTCTCCATCTCTCTCTCTCTCCATTCATCTCTCCTCTCTCCCTCTGTCTCTCTCGCATTCATCTCTCTGCTCTCCTCTGATCTCTCTCCTCCCTACATCTGCTCTCTCCTTCTTCATCTCTCTCCTCCCTCCTGTCTCTCCTTCTCCATTCATCTCGCATCTCTCCCGTCTGCCTTCTCTCTCCCTTCACCTGCGTCTCCCTTCATCTCTACTCTCTCCCTCTGTCTCTCTCCATTCATCTCTACTCTCTCCCTGTCTCTCCCCTTCTGTCTCTCCTCTTCATCTCTCTCCCCTTCATCCTCTCTCCTCTTCATCTCTCTCCTCTTCATTCTCTCCTTTCATCTCTTCTCCCCTTCATCTCTTCCTCTTCATCTCTCTCCCTTTATCTCTCCTCTTCATCTCTTCTTCTTCATGTCTCTCCTCTCATGTCTTCCTCTTTCATCTCTCTCCTCTTATCTCTCTCCTCTTCATCTTCTCCTCTTCATGTCTCTCCTCTTCATGTCTTCCTCTTCATCTCTCTCCTCTTTATCTCTCTCCCTTCCTCTCTCTCCTCTTCATCTCTTCCCTTCATCTCTCTCCCTCTTCATGTCTCTCCTCTTCCTGTCTTCCTCTTTATCGCTCTACTCTTCCTGTCTCTCCTCTTTATCGCTTTACTCTCCTATCTCTCCTCCTCATCTCTCTCCCCTCATGTCTTCCTCTCCGTCTCTCTCTTTATCGCTCTACTCTTCTGTCTTCCTCTTCATCTCTCTACTCTTCATGTCTCTACTCTTCCTGTCTCTCCTCTTCATCTCTCTACTCTTCCTGTCTAACTCTTCATGTCTCTTCTTCATCTCTCTACTCTTCATCTCTCTCTCTCTTCCTGTCTTCCTCTTTCATCTCTCTCCCCTCATCCTCTCTCTTCATTCTCTCCCCTCATCTCTCTCCCCTTCATCTCTCTCTCTTATCTCTCTCCCTTCATCTCTCTCCTCTTCCTGCTCTCCGCTTCATCTCTCTCCCCTTCATCTCTCTCCTCTCATCTGTCTCCTTTTCCTGTCTTCCTTCTCATGTCTCTCCTCTCATCTCTCTACTCTTCATCTCTCTCCTCTTCCTGTCCTCTCCTCTTCATCTCTCTCCCTTCATCCTCTCCTCTTCATCTCTTCCCCTTCATCTCTCTCCTCTTCATCTCTCTCCCCTTCATCTCTCTCCCTTCATCTCTCTCCTTTCATCTCTCTCCTCTTCATCTCTCTCCTCTCTCTGTCTCTCCTCTTTATCTTCTATCTTCATCTCTCTCCCCTTCATCTCTCTACTCTTCCTGTCTCTCCCCTTCATGTCTCTCCTCTCATCTTCTCCCACTTCAGTCTCTCCCTTCATCTCTCTCCCTCATCTCTCTACTCTTCATCTCTCTCCCCTCATGTTCTCTCCCTTCATCTCTCTACTTCATCTCTCTCCTCTTCCTGTCTCTCCTTTCATCTCTCTCCCCTTCATTCTCTCTCCCTTCATCTCTTCCCCTTCATCTCTCTTCCCTCATCTCTCTCCTTCATCTCTCTCCTCTTCATCTCTCTCCTCTTCCTGTCTCTCCGCTCATCTCTCTCCCCTTCATCTCTCTCCTCTTCATCTGTCTCCCTTTTTTCCTGTCTCTCCTCTCTGTCTCTCCTCTTCATCTCTCTACTCTTCATCTCTCTCCTCTTCTGTCTCTCCTCTTATCTCTCTCCCCTTCATCTCTCTCCTTCATCTCTCTCCCCTTCATCTCTCTCCTCTTCATCTCTCTCCTTCATCTCTCTCTCTCTTCATCCTCTCTCCTTCTTCTTCTCCTCTCCTCTCTCATCTCTCTCTCCTTCCTGCTCTCTCCTCTTCTCTCTCATCTCATCTCTCTCTCCCTTCATCTCTCTCTCCCTTCCATCTCTCCCTCCCTCTTCATCTCTCTCTCCCTTCATCTCTCTCCTCTTCATCTCTCTCTCCCTTCATCTCTCTCTCCTTTCATCTCTCCCTCTGTCTCTCATCTCTCCCCCTTCATCTCTCTCCCTTCATTTCTTCTCTTCTGTCTGCTCTTTCCCTCTGCCATTCTCTCTCCATCCCTCTCCTCTCTCCTCTTGCTCCTTTCTCTCATCTTCATCTCTCTCTTCTATCTCTTCTCATTCCTCTCACTCTCATCTCTCTCCTTCTGTCTCGTTTTTCTGATTCTCTCTCCCTCCCTCTGCATCTCTCTCTCCCTTCATCTCTCCCTCCCTCTGTCATCTCTCTCCATTCATCTCTCTCTCTCGCTATCTGTCTCTCTCTCCTTCATCTCTCCATTCCTCTCTCCTTCTCTCTCTGCTCTGTCATGGATCTCAGAGTATCTCTCTCTGCATAACGCTCTCCTTCTGTCGTCAGTATGCGTGTGTGTCAAAACATCGTCTCTCTCCTATTAACAGCCCAGTGTATCAGCTGTCTCTCTGGTCTTCTATTCTCATCCTTCTCTGCTCCCTCTGTCTCTCTCTCCTATCATCTCTACTCTCTCCTTCTTCTGTCTGTCTCTCTCTCCGCTCCGTCTCTATCTCTCTCACTCTGTCTGCTCTCTCTCCACTCCTCTCTCTCTCTCTCTTCATGCTTCTCATTCTCTCTCTCTGTCTCTCTCATCTCATTTCTCTCTCTTCTCTGTCTCTCCATTCATCTATCTCTCTCCTGTCCATCTCCTTCATCTCTCTCTCTCCTCTGTCTTCTCTCCATTCATCTCTCTCGTCTCTTCCCTCTGTCTCTCTCTCCCTTCTCTTCTCTCTCTCCTCTGTCTCTCTCTCCTTCTCTCTCTCTTCATCTATCTATGCTCTCCTCCCTTCTCTGGCTCTCTCTCTCCTTCATCTCTCTCTACCCTTCCTTTGTCTCTCTCCTCCTTCTGTCTCTCTCCCTCTTCCTCTCTCTCTCTTCATCTCTACTCTTCCCTATCTCTCCTCTTCATCTCTCTCCTCTTCATCTCTCTCCTCTTCATCTCTCTCCTCTTCATCTCTCTCCCCTTCATCTCTCTCCTCTTCATCTCTCTCTCTCTGTCTCTCATCTTCTCTCTCTCCTTCATCTCTCTACTCTTCATCTCTCTCTCCTCTTCATCTCTCTCCTCTTCATCTCTCTCTTCATCTCTCTCTCTTCCTCTCTCTCTCATCTTCATCTTCATCTTCTCCTTCATCTCCCTCTTCATGTCTCTCCCTTTCATCTTCTACTTCTCTTCATCCTCTGCCTCTTCCTGTCATCTCGTCTTCATCTCTCATCCCCTGTCATTTCTCTCTCTATCTTCATCTCCTCTCTCCCTTCGATCTCTCTCCATTCATCTCTCTCTCTGTCATCTCTCTCCATCTTTCATGTCTCATACTCTTCACTGTCTCTCCATCTTCATCTCTCTCCTCTTCATCTCTCTCCCTTCTGTCTCTCTCTTCATTCTCTCTGCATCTCTCCTCTTCATCTGTCTCCCTTCTGTCTCTCTCTCTTCATCTCTCATCTCTTTCTGTCTCTCTCCATCTGCATCTTCTCATCTTCTCACTCTGTTCCTCTCTTTCTTCATCATCTTCCCTTCATCTCTCTCTCTTCATGTCATCTCTCTTATCTCTCATCTTATCTCTCTCCTCTTCTGTCTCTCTCTTCATCTCATCTCTCTTCATCTCTCTCTTTCTCATCTCTCCCTGTCATCTCTTCTCTCACTCATGTCTCTCCTCTATCTCTTTCATCTCTCCTTCTATGTCTCACTCTGTCTCATCTCTCTTTGATCTATCTCTATCTCTTCCTATCTCTCCTTCATCTCTCCCTCCCTTTCATGTCTCTCCTCTTCCCTGTCTCTCTCTCTTTATCGCTCTGCTCTCTCTGTCTCTCCTCTTCATCTCTCTCCCTCTGTCCTATCTCTCTCTCTTCATCTCTCTCTCCCTTCATCTCTCCTCTCATCCCTCTCCCTTCATCTCTCTCTCCTTCATCTCTCTCTCCTTCATCTCTCTCTTCTTCATCTCTCCCTCTCTCTTCCCTCTCTCTCCGCTTCATCTCTCTCTCCTTCATCTCTCTCCTCTTCTATCTCTCTCTTATTCGTCTCTCCCTCATGTCTCTCCATCTTCATCTCTACTCTTCATCTCTCTCTCTTCCCTCTGTCATCTCTCTTCATCTATCCCTCATCTCTTCCTCTGTATCTCTCTCCTTCATCTCTCTCTCTCTTCATCTCTCTCTCCATTCATCTCTCCTCTTTATCATCTCTCCTTTCATCTCTCTCTTCATCTCTCTCCTCTCTCCCTGTCTCCTCTGCATCTCTCTCTCCTTCATCTCTCTCTCCCTTCATCTCATCTCTCTCTTCATCTCCTCCTCTATCTCTCTCTCCCTTCATCTCTCCCTCCCTCTATGCTCCCTCATCTCTCTCCCTCCGTCTCTCTCTCTTCATCTCTCTCCTCTTCATCTCTCTCCTCTTCATCTCTCTCTCCTTCATCTCTCTCCTCTTCTCTCTCTCTCCTCTTCATCTCTCTCCCTTCATCTCTCTCCTCTGTCATCTCTCTCCCTTCATCTCTCTCTCCCCTGTCATCTCTCTCCCTCTCTTCATCTCTCTCCTCTTCATCTCTCTCCTCTTCATCTCTTCCTCTTCATCTTCCTTCCTGTCTCTCTTCATCTCTCTCTACTCTTCATGTCTCTCCTCTTCCTGTCTCTCCTCATCATCTCTCTCCCCTTCCTGTCTCTCCTTCAAATCTCTCTAAATATTTCACTGATATATATATTTAAAATTAATATATACCTTGTATATTTTATTTTAAAAACATATATTTAATGTATATTTTCTTAATCTCTCTATATTATGATATTTATTTCATGATATGTCCTTTTCAAGTTTCTACTCTTCCTGTCTCTCTTCTTCATCTCTCTCCTCTTCACCAATGCTCTCCTCTTCATCTTTCTACTCTTCCTCTCTCTTCTTCATCTCTCTACTCTTCATGTCTCTCCTTTCCTGTCTCTCCTCATCATCTCTCTCCTTCCTGTCTCTCCTCTTCATCTCTCTCCTCTTCCTGTCTCTCCTCTTCATCTTTCTCTTCCTGTCTCTCCTCTTCATCTTTCTACTCTTCCTGTCTCTCCCTCTTCATCTCTCTACTCTTCCTGTCTCTCCTCTTCAAGTGATATATATGTCATTGATAATAATAATATTCGTATATGTATATTTCATGATGTATAATATTTCAAATAACATATTTCGCGATATTAATATTTCGTCTCTCTATATTTCGTGTCTCTATATTTTCATGATAATAAAATATTTCGTCTTACTTTAATGTCACTCTTTAAGTCTCTCCTCTTTTAGATGTCTGCTCTTCATCTCTCTACCTCTTCCTGTCTCTCCTCTTCCATCTCTCCTTCATCTCTCTCCTCTTCATCTCTCTCCCCTTCATCTCTCCCCTTCATCTCTCTCCTCTTCATCTCTCTCCTCTTCATGTCTCTCCTCTTCCTGTCTCTCCCCTTCATCTCTCTACTCTTCATCTCTCTCCTCTTCATCTCTCTCCTCTTCCTGTGTAATAATCCGTTTATCTTCCTTCCATCTCTCCTTTTCCATCTGTCTCCTGCTTGATGTGTCTCCTCTTCATGTATATCCTTTTATCTCTACTTTTCATCTCTCTCCTCTTCCTGATGTCTAATCCTTTGAAGTATCTCTCCCCTTCATCTATCCTTCTATCTTCTCCCTATTTAAAATATTCATCTCTCCCTTCATCTCTCTCCCTATATCTCCTCCCTCTTTATCTCTCTCCTCTTCATCTCTCTCCTCTTCCTGTCTCTCCTTTATCTCTACTCTTCATCTCTCCCTTCATCTCTACTCTTCCTGTCTCTTCCTTTCATCTCTCTCCCCTTCATCTCTCTCTCTTCCACTCTGTCTCTCCTCTTCATCTCCTCTCTCATCTCTCTCTCTCTTCATCTCTCTCTTCTCTTCATCTCTCTCTGTCTCTCTCTCTCATCTCTCTCCCCTTCATCTCTCTCTTCTTCATCTCTCTCCTCTTCCATCTCTCCTCTTTCATCTCTCTCTCTTCATCTCTCTCTCTTCATCTCTCTCCTCTTCCTGTCTCTCTCTTCATCTCTCTTCTTCATCTCTCTCCCTTCATCTCTCTACTCTTCATGTCTCTCCTCTCTTCATCTCTCTCTCTTCATCTCTCCTCTTCATGTCTCTCCTCTTCATCTCTCTCTCCTTCATCTCTCTCCTCTTCATGTCTCTCTCTTTATCTCTCTACTCTTCATCTCTCTCTCCCTTCATCTCTCTACTCTTCTCTATCTCTCCCTTCATGTCTCTCCTCTCATCTCTCTCTCCTTCATGTCTCTCTCTTTCATCTCTCTCATTTCATCTCTCTATCCTGTCTCTCTCTAATTTATCTATTTTCATGTCTCTTTTGTTTTATCGTTAATTTTATTTAAGTATATATTCATTTATGTTTTGTTTACTCTTCCCATATCCTTGTTAATCTCTCCTTTCCTGTCTCTCCTCTTCATGTCTCTCCTCTTCATCTCTCTCCCTTCATCTCTCTACTCTTCATGTCTCTCCTCTTCATGTCTCTCCTCTTCATCTCTATTCTTCATGTCTCCCTCTTTATCTCTCTCCTTCATGTCTCTCCTCTTCATCTCTCCTCTTCATGTCTCTCTACTCTTCATGTCTCTCCTCTTCATCTCTCTCCCCTTCATCTCTCTCTCTCTTCATCTTTCTACTCTTCCTGTCTCTCTTCTTCATCTCTCCCTTCCCTTCCATCTCTCTCCTCTTCATCTCTCTACTCTTCCTGTCTCTCCTCTTCCTGTCTCTCCTCTTCATAATCTTTCCTCTTCCTGTCTCTCCTCTTCATCTCTCTCTTCTTCCCTGTCTCTCTCCCTTCCATCTTTTCATCTCTCCTTCCTGTCTCTCCTTTCCTTTCCCCTTCATCTCTCCTCTTCATCTCTCTCCTCTTCATCTCTCTCCTCTTCCTATTCTCCCTTCTTCGTCTCTCTCCTTCATGTCTCTCCTCTTCCTGTCTCTCCTCTTCATCCTTCATCCTGTCTCTCTCTTCATGTCTCTCCTCTTCATCTCTCTTCATCTCTCTCCTCTTCCTGTCTCTCCTCTTCATCTCTCTCCCCTTCATCTCTCTCCTCTTCATCTCTCCCTTCATCTCTCTCCCCTTCATCTCTCTCCTCTTCATCTCTCCTCTTCATGTCTCTCCTCTTCCTGTCTCTCCCTTCATCTCTCCCTCTTCATCTCTCCTCTTCCTGTCCTCCTCTTCATCTCTCTCCCTTCATCTCTCTCCCTCTTCATCTGTCTCCTTTTCCTGTCTCTCCTTCATCTCTCTCTTCCTTCATCTCTCTCCTCTTCATCTCTCCTTTCCTGTCTCTCCTTTAAATATTCATATATATATATTTTTATATCCTCCATCTATATATACTTCATCTATCTCCCTTTCATCTCTCTCCTCTTTATCTCTCCCTTTCCTGTCTCTCCTTTTATCTCTACTCTTCATCTCTTCTTCATCTCTCTTACTCTTCATGTCTCTCCTCTTCATCTCTCTCCTCTTCATCTCTACTTTCATGTGTATCCTATTCATCTATATTCCTTCATCTCTATCCTTTCATGTATCTCCTTTATCTCTATTTAATCTCTCTCCATTCATCTCTCCTCTCTTTCCTGTCTCCTTCGTATGTCTCCCTTCTTCATCTCTCTCCCTTCATGTCTCTCCCCTTCATCTCTATCCCCTTCGTCTATACTCTTCATGTCTCTCTCCTTAAGTCTATCTCCCCTTCATCTCTCTCTCCTCTTCATCTTTCTACTCTTCTGTCTCTCTTCTTCATCTCTCTCCTCTTCATCTTTCTACTCTTCCTGCTCTCTTTCTTCATCTCTCTCCTCTTCCTCTAGTTCTCCTCTTCCTGTCTCTCCTTTCATGTCTCTCCCCTTCATCTCTCTCTACTCTTCATGTCTCTCCTCTTCATGTCTCTCCTCTTCATCTCTCTTCTTCATGTCTCTCCTCTTTATCTCTCTCCCTTCATGTCTCTCCTCTTCGTCTCTCTCCTCTTCATCTCTATCTTATGTTTCCTTCATCTTTTGAGTTCCTGTCTCTGATCATCTCTCCTTCCTGTCTCTCCTCCTCTTCATCTTTCTACTCTTCCTGTCTCTCCTCTTCATCTCTACTCTTCCTGTCTCTCCTCTTTAGATGTATATGTATGTTTCTGTCTCTCCTCTTCATCTCTCTCCTCTTCCTGTCTCTCCTCTTTATCGCTTCTTCCTGTCTCTCCCTCTTCATCTTTCTACTCTTCCTGTCTCTCTTCTTCATCTCTACTCCTCTTCCTGTCTCTCCTCTTCGTCTTTCTACTCTTCCTGTCTCTATTCTTCATCTCTCTTATATTCCTGTCTCTCTCTCTTCATCTCTCTCCTCTTCATCTCTCCCCTTCATCTCCTCTTTCCTGTCTCTCTCCCTCTTCATCTCTCTACTCTTCATCTCTCTCCTCTTCCTGTCTCTCCTCTTCATCTCTCTCCCCTTCATCTCTCTCTCTCTTCATCTCTCTCCTCTTTGTCTCTCTCCCCTTCATCTCTCTCCTCTTCATCTCTCTCCTCTTCCTGTCTCTCCTCTTCCTGTCTCTCCTCTTCATCTCTCTTCATCTCTCTCCTTTCCTGATGTCTTCTTTCTCTCTCTCCTTCATCTCTCTCCTCTTCATCTGTCTCCTTTCTGTCTCTCCTCTTCATCTCTCTCCTTCATCTCTCTCCTCTTCATCTCTCTCCTCTTCCTGTCTCTCCTCTTCATCTCTCTCCCCTTCATCTCTCTCCTCTTCATCTGTCTCCCTTCATCTCTCTCCTCTTCATCTCTCTCCTCTTCATCTCTCGCCTCTTCATCTCTCTCCTCTTCCTGTCTCTCCTCTTTATCTCTCTCCTTCTTCATCTCCTCCCTTCATCTCTCTCCCTTCATCTCTCTCTCCTCTTCATCTCTCTCCTCTTCATCTCTCTCCTCTTCATGTCTCTCCTCTTCATCTCTCTCCCCTTCATCTCTCTCCTCTTCATGTCTCTCTTCTTTATCTCTCCTACTCTTCATCTCTCTCCTTCATCTCTCTCCCCTCTTCCTGTCTCTCCCTTCATGTCTCTCCTCTTCATCTCTCCCCCCTTCATGTCTCTCCCCTTCATCTCTCTCCCCTTCATCTCTCTACTCTTCATGTCTCTCCTCTTCATCTCTCTCCCCTTCATCTCTCTCCTCTTCATCTTTCTACTCTTCCTGTCTCTCTTCTTCATCTCTCTCCTCTTCATCTTTCTACTCTTCCTGTCTCTCTTCTTCATCTCTCTCCTCTTCCTGTCTCTCCTCTTCCTGTCTCTCCTCTTCATGTCTCTCCCCTTCATCTCTCTACTCTTCATGTCTCTCCTCTTCATGTCTCTCCTCTTCATCTCTCTATTCTTCATGTCTCTCCTCTTTATCTCTCTCCCCTTCATGTCTCTCCTCTTCATCTCTCTCCTCTTCATCTCTCTACTCTTCATGTCTCTCCTCTTCATCTCTCTCCCCTTCATCTCTCTCCTCTTCATCTTTCTACTCTTCCTGTCTCTCTTCTTCATCTCTCTCCCCTTCATCTCTCTCCTCTTCATCTCTCTACTCTTCCTGTCTCTCCTCTTCCTGTCTCTCCTCTTCATCTCTCTCCTCTTCCTGTCTCTCCTCTTCATCTCTCTCCTCTTCCTGTCTCTCCTCTTCATCTTTCTACTCTTCCTGTCTCTCTTCTTCATCTCTCTCCTCTTCCTGTCTCTCCTCTTCATCTTTCTACTCTTCCTGTCTCTCTTCTTCATCTCTCTACTCTTCATGTCTCTCCTCTTCCTGTCTCTCCTCTTCATCTCTCTCCCCTTCCTGTCTCTCCTCTTCATCTTTCTACTCTTCCTGTCTCTCTTCTTCATCTCTCTACTCTTCATGTCTCTCCTCTTCATCTTTCTACTCTTCCTGTCTCTCTTCTTCATCTCTCTCCTCTTCCTGTCTCTCCTCTTCATCTTTCTACTCTTCCTGTCTCTCCTCTTCATCTCTCTACTCTTCCTGTCTCTCCTCTTCATGTCTCTCCCCTTCATCTCTCTCCTCTTTATCTCTCTACTCTTCCTGTCTCTCCTCTTTATCGCTCTACTCTTCCTGTCTCTCCTCTTCATCTCTCTACTCTTCATGTCTCTACTCTTCATCTCTCTACTCTTCATGTCTCTCCTCTTCATCTCTCTCCTCTTTATCTCTCTCCCCTTCATGTCTCTCCTCTTCATCTCTCTCTCTTTATCTCTCTCCTTCATGTCTCTCCTCTTCATCTCTCTCCTCTTTATCTCTCTCCCCTTCATGTCTCTCCTCTTCATCTCTCTCCTCTTCATCTCTCTACTCTTCATGTCTCTCCTCTTCATCTCTCTCCCTTCATGTCTCTCCCCTTCATCTCTCTCCTCTTCATGTCTCTCCTCTTCCTGTCTCTCCTCTTCATCTCTCTCCCCTTCATCTCTCTCCTCTTCATTTTACAATGTTCAGCCACATACTTCATTCTTCTTAATTTCTCAAGTTGAAGGTCCTCGACGCCCCCTCACCCATTTAAGCACAACCAACCACTCAAAATTAATCAAAACAGTATTGATTTGTGAGGAAAGCGTTAGCCTCACGATGCAGCCACATATTAATACTGCTGGCCTTGTCTTCCGTCTCCTACTAACCACTCCTCATATCTTCATAATTGATTCATGTTCCTTTGTGAAGTACAGATGAATAATGCATTACTCGGCTCGCTTTCCATTTTCCTTTCCCTGTGGCTGATGAGAAAATATTTTACTTCACTGAATGGAGCAGAGCTGTAGTCTTTGGGCCTACTCCTGTGCTGTCCTCGTCATAACGTGCTGTGTGTCATACTGATGCAGGAGTTGATACTGGTATTGATCCTTTGGGAAGGTGTCTACCTCAACTGAATGGGAGCAGGGGTCTCCAAAGTGTGGCCCTAGAGCCATTTGTGGTACGGCTTTAGATCTTTATCTACCCAATATACTTATCTAACTCAATTCTGCTCTTAACGCCAGCCTCATAAAATGTTGTGTAGGAATTAAAGCAATAGTTATGTTCTGAACTTA
Organism: Oncorhynchus tshawytscha; assembly: GCF_018296145.1. Lineage (NCBI taxonomy): Eukaryota > Metazoa > Chordata > Actinopteri > Salmoniformes > Salmonidae > Oncorhynchus > Oncorhynchus tshawytscha. The sequence goes on along the minus strand of NW_024607520.1, from coordinate 12,885 downwards.
CACATTTTTAATTGCTAATATCTGTTGCAAAAACCTAGAAACTGCTGAGAGACAGAGAGAGGCTGGCACCACACAGCTCATTTGGCTAACGATGCTTACGATACTAATTATGCTAAAGTATCCTAATGATAATGAGGATTAAAGAGCCCTCTCCCCTCCAACCCCACCCACCTCTCTCTCTTAAGCGCCAGCTTGTCTTCGCTGGGATTTCATTGAATGTGTGCCAGCAAACAAGAAAATTAAATTAACACTACTTATCCCTTTACAAGGAGCCTAATTAAATATGCAAATTAGGTTATGAATGAGGGCTCTCAAGAGGGTTTCATGTTTGATGTCCAGCCCTGTCTCTCTCTATATCTGTGTGTGTGTGTCTCTCTCTATGTCTGTCTTTGTGTATGTTTGTGATTAGAGAAGGACAGACATTACTGTGTGTGCTCTGGGGTGATTTGAGAGGGACAAATATTACTGTGTGTGCTCTGGGGTGATTGGAGAGGGACAAATATTACTGTGTGTGCTCTGGGGTGATTGGAGAGGGACAAATATTACTGTGTGTGATCTGGGGTGATTGGAGAGGGACAAATATTATTGTGTGTGCTCTGGGGTGATTGGAGAGGGACAGACATTACTGTGTGTGCTCTGGGGTGAATGGGGAGGGACAGACATGACTGTGCGTGCTCCAGGGTGAATGGGGAGGGACAGACATTACTGTGTGTGCTCTGGAGTAATGGGGAGGGACAGACATTACTGTGTGTGCTCTGGAGTAATGGGGAGGGACAGACATTACTGTGTGTGCTCTGGAGTAATGGGGAGGGACAGACATTACTGTGTGTGCTCTGGAGTAATGGGGAGGGACAGACATTACTGTGTGTGCTCTGGAGTAATGGGGAGGGACAGACATTACTGTGTGTGCTCTGTGATATTCAAAATGGCTGTACTGGTGTCTCTTTATTTTTAAATCTAAGTACACTTCCCCTCTGATAGTGTGATGGGTTTCCTTTAGTTTTCTCAACTAGGGCGTTCCTTAGGCTCCGCCCATATGAAAGACAGATAGACATTGTTCCTGCTCCAGTTAGCAGCAGTACTGCAGAGAAACTTCAGGCTGATCTGAACCTAAACCACAGCTTCAGACATTTATGAATGGAGGGAAGAGAGAAGAAAGGAACAAGAGGGGAGCTATAGAGAGTGTTTGGTGGAGACGGAGGGAGAGATGAAATGAGAGAGAGGAAGAGAAGGACAGACAGGCCCCTCAGAAAACCACCACCACAGATTCATGTCTGACAGGAACCCTCCTCCCATCTGTTACCACCACCCTTAAAGCTCTCTTAATTTACTATGATGTTTGTGTGTGTTTGGGGTACGCCTTTGCAGAGTGCGTTGTAGATATGTATTGGTTTTGTCTGTGTGTCTGGTTGTGCAGATGTCCCTGGATTGGTTATGCAGTAGAGTGTGGTCCATGTTAAAGACCAGGGAGTATACAGCTCTGCTTTGGGTCGAGTGTTTTATCGTGTGTGGATTGGGTTCATCATTAGAATCAGATGATGTCATGGTTACAATCACCATAATCCAACAGCAGTTGAGAGACTTGCAGCCCTCAGGGTCTAAACCTTGTATATGCTCCCACTGTAATGTAGCCTAGGTCACTTTGGATACACGTGTCTGGAAGTAGCAGGCATTATATCCAACTGAATTTAATACAAAAACAGGAAGAACAAAGAAAGAGAAGCCCACACACAGGTCTGTAAATACTATATACCTGTACCATAATATACACCATCTAATACTATATACCTGTACCATAATATACACCATCTAATACTATATACCTGTACCATAATATACACCATCTAATACTATATACCTGTACCATAATATACACCATCTAATACTATATACCTGTACCATAATATACACCATCTAATACTATATACCTGTATAATATATAACATCTAATACTATATACCATAATATACAACATCTAATACTATATACCTGTACCATAATATACAACATCTAATACTATATACCTGTACCATAATATACAACATCTAATACTATATACCTGTACCACCATAATATACAACATCTAATACTATATACCTGTACCATATAATATACACCATCTAATACTATATACCTGTACCATAATATACACCATCTAATACTATATACCTGTACCATAATATACACCATCTAATACTATATACCTGTACCATAATATACACCATCTAATACTATATACCTATAATATACACTCTAATACTATATACCTGTACCATAATATACAACATCTAATACTATATACCTGTACCATAATATACACCATCTAATACTATATACCTGTACCATAATATACACCATCTAATACTATATACCTGTACCATAATATACACCATCTAATACTATATACCTGTACCATAATATACACCATCTAATACTATATACCTGTACCATAATATACACCATCTAATACTATATACCTGTACCATAATATACACCATCTAATACTATATACCTATACACCATCTACTATATACCTGTATAATATACACCATCTAATACTATATACCTGTACCATAATATACACATCTAATACTATATACCTGTACCATAATATACACCATCTAATACTATATACCTGTACCATCTAATACTATATACCTGTACCATAATATACACCATCTAATACTATATACCTGTACCATAATATACACCATCTAATACTATATACCTCTAATACCATAATATACAACATCTAATACTATATACCTGTACCATAATATACACCATCTAATACTATATACCTGTACCATAATATACACCATCTAATACTATATACCTGTACCATAATATACAACATCTAATACTATATACCTGTACCATAATATACAACATCTAATACTATATACCTGTACCATAATATACACCATCTAATACTATATACCTGTACCATAATATACAACATCTAATACTATATACCTGTACCATAATATACACCATCTAATACTATATACCTGTACCATAATATACAACATCTAATACTATATACCTGTACCATAATATACACATCTAATACTATATACCTGTACCATAATATACACCATCTAATACTATATACCTGTACCATAATATACAACATCTAATACTATATACCTGTACCATAATATACTCTAATACTATATACCTGTACCATAATATACACCATCTAATACTATATACCTGTACCATAATATACACCATCTAATACTATATACCTGTACCATAATATACAACATCTAATACTATATACCTGTACCATAATATACACCATCTAATACTATATACCTGTACCATAATATACACCATCTAATACTATATACCTGTACCATAATATACACCATCTAATACTATATACCTGTACCATAATATACACCATCTAATACTATATACCTGTACCATAATATACACCATCTAATACTATATACCTGTACCATAATATACACCATCTAATACTATATACCTGTACCATAATATACACCATCTAATACTATATACCTGTACCATAATATACACCATCTAATACTATATACCTGTACCATAATATACACCATCTAATACTATATACCTGTACCATAATATACACCATCTAATACTATATACCTGTACCATAATATACACCATCTAATACTATATACCTGTACCATAATATACACCATCTAATACTATATACCTGTACCATAATATACACCATCTAATACTATATACCTGTACCATAATATACACCATCTAATACTATATACCTGTACCATAATATACACCATCTAATACTATATACCTGTACCATAATATACACCATCTAATACTATATACCTGTACCATAATATACACATAATATACCTGTACCATAATATACACATCTAATACTATATACCTGTACCATAATATACACCATCTAATACTATATACCTGTACCATAATATACACCATCTAATACTATATACCTGTACCATAATATACACCATCTAATACTATATACCTGTACCATAATATACACCATCTAATACTATATACCTGTACCATAATATACACCATCTAATACTATATACCTGTACCATAATATACACCATCTAATACTATATACCTGTACCATAATATACAACATCTAATACTATATACCTGTACCATAATATACACCATCTAATACTATATACCTGTACCATAATATACACCATCTAATACTATATACCTGTACCATAATATACACCATCTAATACTATATACCTGTACCATAATATACACCATCTAATACTATATACCTGTACCATAATATACAACATCTAATACTATATACCTGTACCATAATATACACCATCTAATACTATATACCTGTACCATAATATACACCATCTAATACTATATACCTGTACCATAATATACAACATCTAATACTATATACCTGTACCATAATATACACCATCTAATGCTATATACCTGTACCATAATATACACCATCTAATGCTATATACCTGTACCATAATATACAACATCTAATACTATATACCTGTACCATAATATACACCATCTAATACTATATACCTGTACCATAATATACACCATCTAATACCTGTACCATAATATACAACATCTAATACTATATACCTGTACCATAATATACACCATCTAATACTATATACCTGTGCCATAATATACACCATCTAATACTATATACCTGTACCATAATATACACCATCTAATACTATATACCTGTACCATAATATACACCATCTAATACTATATACCTGTATATACACCATCTAATACTATATACCTGTACCATAATATACACCATCTAATACTATATACCTGTACCATAATATACACCATCTAATACTATATACCTGTGCCATAATATACACCATCTAATACTATATACCTGTACCATAATATACATCTACAACCTGTGCCATAATATACACCATCTAATACTATATACCTGTGCCATAATATACACCATCTAATACTATATACCTGTGCCATAATATACACCATCTAATGCTATATACCTGTGCCATAATATACACCATCTAATGCTATATACCTATATATAATACACATCTAATCTATATACCTGTGCCATATAATATACAACATCTAATGCTATATACCTGTACCATAATATACAATCTAATGCTATATACTGTGCCATATATATATGCAACATCTAATGCTATATGCCTGTGCCATAATATACACCATCTAATGCTATATACCTGTACCATAATATACACAATGCTATCCTGTGCCATAATATAACCATCTAATATATGCCTGTACCATATAATATACACTAAATCTAATGCTATATGCCTGTGCCATATATACATAAATCTAATGCTATATACCTGTGCCATAATATACATCTAATACTATATACCTGTAATAAATACTATATAATCTAATGCTATATGCCTGTACCATATATATACACCATCTAATACTATATACCTGTGCCATAATATACACCATCTAATACTATATACCTGTACCATAATATACACCATCTAATACTATATACCTGTGCCATAATATACATCTAATGCTATCTAATATACTCTATATACCTGTACCATAATATACACCATCTAATACTATATACCTGTACCATATATACAACATCTAATACTATATACCTGTGCCATAATATACACCATCTAATACTATATACCTGTGCCATATTATACACCATCTATATATACCTGTACCATATATACATACAATCTAACTATATACCTGTACCATAATATCTAATGCTATATACCTGTACCATAATATACACCATCTAATACTATATACCTGTACCATAATATACACCATCTAATATATACCTGTACCATAATATACAACATCTAATACTATACCTGTACCATAATATACACCATCTAATACTATATACCTGTACCATAATATACACCATCTAATACTATATACCTGTACCATAATATACACCTAATCTATATACCTATAATACACCATCTAATACTATATACCTGTACCATAATATACTCTAATACTATATACCTGTACCATAATATACACCATCTAATACTATATACCTATACCTGTACCATAATATACACCATCTAATACTATATACCTGTACCATAATATACACTCTAATGCTATATACCTGTACCATAATATACAATCTAATACTATATACCTGTACCATATTATGCACCATCTAATACTATAATGTGCCATAATATACACCATCTAATGCTAATACTATATACTAATGCTGTATGCCTGTTGCCATAATATACATAATCTAATGCTATATACCTGTACCATAATATACACCATCTAATACTATATACCTGTACCATAATATACACCATCTAATACTATATACCTGTGCCATAATATACACCATCTAATACTATATACCTGTACCATATATGCAAATGCTATACCTGTGCCATAATATACTATCTAAATCTATATACCTGTGCCATAATATACACCATCTAATACTATATACCTGTACCATATATACACCATCTAATGCTATATGACTATATACTAAATATGCCTGTGCCATAATATACCTAATGCTATATACCTGTGCCATAATACACCATCTAATGCTATATACCTGTGCCATAAATATACACCAAATCTAATGCTAATACTATATACCTCTAATACTATGCCTGTGCCAATATACAACATCTAATACTATATACCATATATACAGCATCTAATGCTATACACCATAATGCTATCTAATACTATATACCTGTGCCATAATATACAACATCTAATGCTATATACTTATATGTGCCATAATATACACCATCTAATACTATATTGCCATGGCTATATGCCTGTGCCATATATACAACATCTAATGCTATATACCTGTGCCACCATATATAATACCTGTGCCACCTAATGCTAATAATGCCTGTGCCATATTATACATCTAATGCCCTGTGCCATAATATACACCATCTAATGCTATATACCATATTATACACATCTAATGCTATATGCCTGTGCCATACATCTAATGCTATATGCCTGTGCCATAATATACACCATCTAATGCTATATGCCTGTGCCATATTATATGCAACATCTAATATATATACCTGTACCATATTATGCACCATCTAATAATATGTGCCATAATAGATATACACATCTAATGCTATATGCCTGTACCATAATATACAAAACATCTAATGCTATATACCTGTACCATAATATACACATCTAATGCTATATACCTGTGCCATAATATACAATCATGCTATGCCATACATAAATCTAATGTATTATGCCTGTTGCCATGACATGCATAAATCTAATGCTATAATATACACCAAATCTAATACTATATATGTGCCATATTACCATCTAATGCTATATGTGCCATAATATACACCATCTAATACTATATACCTGTGCCATAATATACACATCTAATGCTATATACCTGTACCCATAATATACACCATCTAATACTATATACCTGTACCATAATATACACCATCTAATACCTATATAATACCTCTAATGCTATATGCCATATTATACAACTAATGCTATATGTGCCATATATACCTGCTATATGCCTACCATATTATGCCATAAATCAAATCTAATGCTATATGCCTGTGCCATATATACAAATCTAATGCTATATGCCTGTACCATAATATACACCATCTAATGCTATATACCTGTACCATAATATACACCATCTAATGCTATATACCTGTATATAATATACACCTATCTATATACCTATACACCATCAATGCTATACCTGTGCCATAATGCTATATACCTGTACCATAATATACACAAATCTAATACTATATACCTGTACCATAATATACACCATCTAATACTATATACCTGTACCATAATATACACATCTAATGCTATATACCTGTACCATAATATACACCATCTAATACTATATACCTGTACCATAATATACATCTAATGCTATCTAATTATACACTATATACCTGTGCCATTAATATACACCATCTAATACTATATACCTGTGCCATAATATACACCATCTAATACTATATACCTGTACCATAATATACAAAATCTAATACTATATACCTGTACCATAATGTACAAATCTAATACTATATACCTGTTGCCATAATATACACCATCTAATGCTAATACTATATACCTGCCATAATATACAAATCTAATACTATATACCTGTACCATAATATACACCATCTAATACTATATACCTGTACCATAATATACATAAATCTAATACTATATAATGTATCTAATATACACCATCTAATACTATATACCTGTACCATAATATACACCATCTAATTACTATATGCCTGTGCTAATATACACCATCTATTACTATATACCTGTGCCATAATATACACATCTAATACTATATACCTGTACCATAATATACAATCATCTAATACTATATACCTGTACCATAATATACACCATCTAATACTATATACCTGTACCATAATATACACCATCTAATACTATATACCTGTACCATAATATACACCATCTAATACTATATATCTAATATACCATAATACTATATGCCTGTACCATAATATAATACTATATACCTGTACCATAATATACACCATCTAATACTATATACCTGTACCATAATATACAACATCTAATACTATATGCCTGTACCATAATATACAACATCTAATACTATATACCACCATAATATACACATCTAATGCTAATATACCTGTTGCCATAATATACAACATCTAATACTATATACCTGTACCATATTATGCATAATCTAAATACTATATACATCTAATATACACTATCTAATACTATAATACCATATTATACACCATCTAATACTATATACCTGTACCATAATATACACCTAATGCTATCTAATACTAATGCTACCTGTACCATAATATACACCATCTAATGCTATATACCTGTACCATAATATACACCATCTAATGCTATATACCTGTACCATAATATACACCATCTAATACTATATACCTGTACCATAATATGCACTAATGCTATATGCATCCATAATACTCTAATATACCATATACACTAAATCTAATGCTATACCATATAATATAAATCTAATGCTATATACCATATATACCTAATGCTATATACCTGTGCCATAATACAATCTAATAATATGCTAATATCTATTATGCACTAAATCTAATGCTATATACCTGTACCACCATATATAATAAATCTAATGCTATATACCTGTACCATAATATACCTGTATGCCTGTGCCCATAATATACACCATCTAATACTATATACCTGTACCATAATATACACATCTAATACTATATACCTGTACCATAATATACACCTATCTATACCTGTGCCATAAATATACAATCTAATGCTATATACCTGTACCATAATATACATCTAATGCTATCCTGTTGCCATAATGTGCATCTAATGCTATATATACCATCTAATGCTATATACTGTACATAATATATATCTAATGCTATATACCTGTACCATAATATACACCATCTAATACTATATACCTGTACCATAATATACACATCTAATGCATCTATAATGACATCTAATGCTATACTAATGCCTGTGCCATAATATACACCATCTAATACTATACCTGTACCATAATATACACCATCTAATACTATATACCTGTACATAATCTAAATACTATATACACCATAATAATGCATCTACTATATACCTGTACCATAATATACACATCTAATACTATATGCCTGTGCCATAATATACAACATCTAATACTATATACCTGTACCATAATATGCACCATCTAATACTATATACCTGTACCATAATATACACCATCTAATACTATATACCTGTGCCATAATATATGCACATCTAATACTATAATACCTGTACCATATATATACAACATCTAATACTATATACCTGTACCATAATATAATATTATGCCTGTGCCATCTAATACTATATACCTGTACCATAATATACACCTGTTGCCATATCTAATACTATATACCTGTGCCATAATATATACACCATCTAATGCTATATACCTGTATATATACAACATCTAATACTATATACCTGTACCATAATATACACCATCTAATACTATATACCTGTGCCATAATAATATAATCTAATACTATATACCTGTACCATAATATACATCTAATACTATATACAAATCTAATACTATATGCCTGTGCCATAATATACAACATCTAATACTATATACCTGTACCATAATATAATGCCATATACCTGTACATAATATACACCATCTAATACTATATACCTGTACCATAATATACACCATCTAATACTATATACCTGTACCATAATATACACCATCTAATGCTACCTGTGCCATATTTAATCTGTACCATAATATCTACCATCTAATACTATATACCTGTACCATAATATACACCATCTAATACTATATACCTGTACCATAATATACAATGCCATCTAATACTATATACCTGTACCATAATATACAACATCAATACTATATACCTGTACCATAATATACACCATCTAATAATATGCATAATCTGTACCGTTGCCAATATACACCATCTATACTATATACATGTGCCATAGTATACATAATCTAATATACACCATCTCTAATACTATATACCTGTACCATAATATACACCATCTAATACTATATACCTGTACCATAATATACACCATCTAATGCTATATACCTGTACCATAATATACAACTATGCTAATACTATATACCTGTACCATAATATACACTAATACTATATGCCTGTACCATAATACACCATCTATACTATATGCCTGTACCATAATATACACAATCATCTAATACTATATACCTGTACCACCATAATATACACCATCTAATACTATATACCTGTACCATAATATACAACATCTATATGCCTACTATATACCTGAATATACACCATCTAATACTATATACCTGTACCATAATATACACCATCTAATACTATATACCTGTACCATAATATACTAATACCCTGTATCTACAACATACTATATACCTGTACCATAATATACACCATCTAATACTATATACCTGTACCATAATATACACCATCTAATACTATATACCTGTACCATAATATCTACTATATACCTGTACATCTAATACCTGTACCATATATACATAAATCTAATGTACCTGTACCATAATATACAATATCTAATACTATATACCTGTACCATAATATACACCATCTAATACTATATACCTGTACCATAATATACACCATCTAATACTATATACCTGTACCATAATATACACCATCTAATACTATATACCTGTACCACCATAATATACACATCTAATGCTATATACATGTGCCATAATATACACCATCTATACTAACCTGTATCTAATATACAACATCTAATACTATATACCTGTACCATAATATACAACATCTAATACTATATACCTGTGCCATAAATACAGCATCTAATGCTATATGCCTGTAAAATATACACATCTAATACTATATACCTGTACCACCATAATATACAACATCCTAATACTAAATATATATGCCTGTACCATAATATACACCATCTAATACTATATACCTGTACCATAATATACACCATCTATAATACCTGTGCCATATATACTAATACTGCTATACCTGTACATAATATACACCATCTAATACTATATACCTGTACCATAATATACACCATCTATGCCTGTATACCTGTACCATAATATACAACATCTAATACTATATACCTGTACCATAATATACACCATCTAATACTATATACCTGTACCATAATATACACCATCTAATACTATATACCTGTACCATAACCACACCATCTAATACTATATACCTGTACCACCATCTAATACTATATACCTGTACCATAATATACAACATCTAATACTATACCTGTACCATAATATACACCATCTAATACTATATACCTGTACCATAATATACACCATCTAATGTGCTATATGCACCATCATTGCCATAATATACACCATCTAATACTATATACCTGTACCATATTATACAACATCTAATACTATCTAATACATGTACCATAATATACACCATCCTGTTGCCATACTATATACCTGTACCATAATACAATGCCTGTGCCATCTAATACTATATACCTGTACCATAATATACAACATCTAATACTATATACCTGTATATAAAATACAACATCTAATACTATATACCTGTACCACCATAATATACAACATCTAATACTATATACCTGTACCATAATATACAACATCCTAATACTATATACACATATACCATAATATACAACATCTAATACTATATACCTGTACTAATATACAACATCTAATACTATATAATGTACCATAATATAACCCACCATCCGACTACGATTACCTTACATAATATACAACATCTAATACTATATACCTGTGACTAATATGACCACATCTAATACTATATACTGTACCATAAATACAACATCTATACTATATCCTGTCCTACCATAATATACAACACTCTATACTAGTAGTACCTTACCATAATATTACAACATCTAATACTATATCCCTGTACTATAATATCACCATCTATACTATATACCGTACATAATATAACCATCTATAGCTATATCCGTACCATGATATACAACATCTAATACTTATACCTGTAAATAATATACACCATCTAATACTATGTACCTGTACCATAATATCACCATCTAATACTATTACCTTTACCATAATATACAACATTCTAATACTATATACTGTACCATAATATACCCATCTAATACTATATACCTGTAACCAACTAT
>NW_024607519.1:0-28647 GCF_018296145.1 Oncorhynchus tshawytscha | reverse complement strand
TTCTTCCTTTCTTCGTTCCTCTTCCTTTTTATGAATTGGTTGATTGTGTTCATTGGAGGTTCATGTCCTGTTCTAACTCCTTTATGTCTCCTAAGACTCTCCATGGAAGGTGTACACGTCGGAGGTGGGGCCTGCTGTGACACAGGTGTCGGTGGGCGGGCTCACCCCTGCCAGGACCTATCAGTTCAGACTCTGTGCTGTCAATCAAGTGGGCCGCGGCCAATACAGCGGCGAGACACAGAGGTAAGGGCGGGACTAACACACATTATAGACAGACACACATAGACACAGACACACATTATAGACAGACACACATAGACACAGACACACATAGACACAGACACACATAGACACAGACACACATAGACACAGACACACATTATAGACACAGACACACAAAGACACAGACACACATAGACACAGACACACAGACACACACAGACACAGACACACATAGACACACATTAGACAGACACACATAGACAGACACACATAGACACAGACACACATAGACACACATTATAGACAGACACACATAGACACAGACACACATAGACACAGACACACATAGACACAGACACACATAGACACAGACACACATAGACACAGACACACATAGGACACAGACACACATAGACACAGACACACACAGACACAGACACACATTATACACAGACACACACAGACACAGACACACATGGACACAGACACACACAGACACAGACACACATAGACACAGACACACATAGACACAGACACACATTATAGACAGACACACACAGACACAGACACACATAGACACAGACACACATAGACAGACACACATAGACACAGACACACATACACATACACAGACACACACAGACACAGACACACATGGACACAGACACACATAGACACAGACACACATTATACACAGACACACATAGACACAGACACACATAGACACACATAGACACACACACATAGACACAGACACACATAGACACAGACACACATAGACACAGACACACACATAGACACAGACACACATAGACACAGACACACATAGACACAGACACACATAGACACAGACACACATAGACACAGACACACATAGACACAGACACACATAGACACAGACACACATAGACACAGACACACATAGACACACATAGACACAGACACACATAGACACAGACACACATAGACACAGACACACATAGACACAGACACACATAGACACAGACACACACACACACATAGACACAGACACACATAGACACAGACACACATAGACACAGACACACACAGACACAGACACACATTATAGACAGACACACATAGACACAGACACACATAGACAGACAGACACACACACAGACACAGACACACATAGACACAGACACACATAGACACAGACACACATAGACAGACACACATAGACACAGACACACATTATAGACAGACACACATAGACACAGACACACATAGACACAGACACACATAGACACAGACACACATAGACACAGACACACATAGACACAGACACACATAGACACAGACACACATAGACACAGACACACATAGACACAGACACACATAGACACAGACACACATAGACACAGACACACATAGACACAGACACACATAGACACAGACACACATAGACACAGACACACATAGACACAGACACACATTATACACAGACACACATAGACACAGACACACATAGACACACACAGACACAGACACACACAGACACAGACACACATAGACACAGACACACATAGACACACACATAGACACAGACACACATAGACACAGACACAGACACACATATAGACACAGACACACATAGACACAGACACACATAGACACAGACACACATAGACACAGACACACATACAGACACAGACACACATAGACACAGACACACATAGACAGACACACATAGACACAGACACACATAGACACAGACACAGACACACATATAGACAGACACACATAGAGACACAGACACACACAGAGACACAGACACAGACACACAGACACAGACACACATAGACACAGACACACACATATAGACAGACACACATAGACACAGACACACATAGACACAGACACACATAGACACAGACACACATAGACACACACATAGACACAGACACACATTACAGACAGACACACATAGACACAGACACACATAGACACAGACACACATAGACACAGACACATAGACACAGAGACACAGACACACACATAGACACAGACACACATAGACACAGACACACATAGACACAGACACACATAGACACAGACACACATAGACACAGACACACATAGACACAGACACACATAGACACAGACACACATAGACACAGACACACATAGACACAGACACACATTATAGACACAGACACACATAGACACAGACACACACAGACACACACACACACAGACACAGACACACATAGACACAGACACACATAGACACAGACACACATAGACACAGACAGACACACATAGACACAGACACACATAGACACAGACACACATAGACACACATAGACACAGACACACATAGACACAGACACACATAGACACAGACACACATAGACACAGACACACATTATAGACACAGACACACATAGACACACACATAGACACAGACATTATAGACAGACACACATAGACACAGACAGACACACACACATAGACACAGACACACATAGACACAGACACACATAGACACAGACACACATAGACACAGACACACATAGACACAGACACACATAGACACAGACACACATAGACACAGACACACATAGACACAGACACACACAGACACAGACACACATAGACACAGACACACATAGACACAGACACACATAGACACAGACACACATAGACACACACATAGACACACACACATAGACACAGACACACATATAGACACAGACACACATAGACACAGACACACATAGACACACACATAGACACACACATAGACAGACACACATAGACACAGACACACATAGACACAGACACACATAGACACAGACACACATAGACACAGACACACATAGACACAGACACACATAGACACAGACACACATAGACACAGACACACATTATAGACAGACACACATAGACACAGACACACATAGACACAGACACACATAGACACAACAGACACACATATAGACAGACACACATAGACACAGACACACATAGACACAGACACACATAGACACAGACACACACACATAGACACAGACACACATAGACACAGACACACATAGACACACATAGACACAGACACACATAGACACAGACACACATAGACACAGACAGACACAGACACACACACACACACAGACACAGACACATTAGACACAGACACACATAGACACAGACACACATAGACACAGACACACATAGACACAGACACACATAGACACAGACACACATAGACACAGACACACATAGACACAGACACACATAGACACAGACACACATAGACACAGACACACATAGACACAGACACAGACACACACATACACAGACACACATAGACACAGACACACATAGACACAGACACACATAGACACAGACACACATAGACACACACATAGACACAGACACACATAGACACAGACACACATAGACACAGACACACATAGACACAGACACACATAGACACAGACACACACATAGACACACAGACACACATAGACACAGACACACATAGACACAGACACACATAGACACAGACACACATAGACACAGACACACAGACACACACACATAGACACAGACACACATAGACACAGACACACATAGACACAGACACACATAGACACAGACACACATAGACACAGACACACACACATAGACACACAGACACAGACACACACACAGACACACAGACACACACAAGACACAGACACACATAGACACAGACACACATTATAGACACAGACACACATAGACACAGACACACATAGACACAGACACACATAGACACAGACACACATAGACACAGACACACATACACATAGACACAGACACACATAGACACAGACACACATAGACACAGACACACATAGACACAGACACACATTAGACAGACACACACAGACACAGACACACATAGACACAGACACACATAGAGTGACTCACACACACACGTGACACACACACACAAACGTGACTCACACACACACACACATAGACATTGTGAGTCTGTTAAGGATATTAGTGCTTCTGCTCAGAATCACCCCGTCCTGCATATTACACACAATGGAGTGACTTCAGAGAACAGACAAGATGAGGAGAGGAGAGGAGAGGAGGAGAGGAGAGGAGAGGAGAGAGGAGACACAGAGGAGATGAGACAGAGGAGAGGAGAGGAGGGGGAGGAGAGGAGAGGAGGGAGAGGGCACCAGAGGAGAGGAGAGGAGAGGAGAGGAGAGGAGAGGAGAGGAGATGAGAGAGGTAGACATTGGAGGTAGATGAGAGGGTAGGAGGGAGAGAAAGAAAATGGAGGGAGAGAACAGACAAGATGAGGAGAGGAGAGGGGAGGTGATGAGAGGGAGGGAGGGAGGAGAGGAGAAGAGGAGAGGAGAGGAGAGAGGAGAGGAGAGGAGAGGAGAGGAGAGGAGAGAGAGGAGAGGAGAGGAGAGGAGAGGAGAGGAGGAGGAGGGAGAGGAGATGAGAGAGGTATCAAGGGGGGTAGATGAGAGGGTAAAGGGAGGAGAGAGAAAGAAAGGAGAGGAGAGAACAGACAAGATGAGGAGAGGAGAGGGGAGGTGATGAGAGGAGAGGAGAGGAGAGGGAGGAGGAGGGAGAGGAGAGGAGAGGAGGGGAGGAGAGGAGAGGAGAGGAGAGGAGAGGGAGAGGGAGAGGAGAGGAGAGGAGAGGAGGGAGAGGAGAGGAAGAGGAGGGGAGAGAGGAGGGAGAGGAGAGGAGAAAGGGAGAGGAGAGGAGAGGAGAGAGGAGGGAGGGGAGGAGGGAGAGGAGAGGAGAGGAGAGGAGAGGAGGGAGAGGAGAGGAGGAGAGGAGAGGAGGGAGGGAGAGGAGAGGAGAGGAGAGGAGAGGAGGGAGGGACAGGAGAGAGGTATCAAGGGAGGGGTAGATGAGAGGTTAAAGAGAGGAGAGGGGAGGGGAGGAGGGAGGAGAGGGTAAAGGGAGGAGAGAGAAGAGAGAGCTATTTTGTTTGGGATCCATTTACTCTGAAATGAGCAATTTATATTCATCAGTACGAGGCTGAGGCTTCTGTAAGTGTCTGTGTGTGTGTGTGTGTGTCTGTGTGTGTGTGTGTGTGTGTGTGTGTGTGTTGTACCACCAAAACACCAACCCAGATCTCTCTTATCCATCTCCCTCTCCTCCATCTCTCTCACTTCTCTCTCTCTCCTCCATCTCTCTCTTTTCCACCCCTCGCTCCTCCATCTCTCTACTTCTCCATCTCTCTCTCCTCCATCTCTCTCACTTCTCTCTCTCCCCCCCATCTCTCTCACATCTCTCTTCCCCATATCTCTCGCTCCTCTATCTCTCTCCTCTCTCTCCTACATCTCTCTCTCCCCCATCTCTCTCACTTCTATCTCTCTCCTCCATCTCTGTGATGATGATGTGTGTGATGATGATGATGATGATGTGTGTGTGTGTGTTGTACTCTCTCCATCTCTGTCACTTCTCTCTCTCTCTCCTCCATCTCTCTCTCCCCCATCTCTCTCACTTCTATCTCTCTCCTCCATCTCTCTCTCCTCCATCTCTCTCACTTCTCTCTCTCTCTCTCACACTTCTCTCTCACTCCCCCATCTCTCTCACATCTCTCTCTTCCCCATATCTCTCGCTCCTCTATCTCTCTCCTCTCTCTCCTCCATCTCTCTCTCCCTCATCTCTCTCACTTCTATCTCTCTCCTCCATCTCTCTCTCCTCCATCTCTCACTTCTCTATCTCTCTCCTCCATCTCTCTCTCCCCCATCTCTCTCACTTCTATCTCTCTTCATATGCTCAGTCATCTCTCTCTCCTCCATCTCTTCACTTCTCTCTCTCTCTCCTCTATCTCTCACTCCCCCATCTCTCTCACATCTCTCTGTGCCCATATCTCTCGCTCCTCCTCTATCTCTCTCTCCATCTCTCTCTCCTCCCCATCTCTCTCTCCGGTTCTCTCCTCCATTCTATCTCTCTCCCCCATCTCTCTCCCCTTCTCTCACAGTGGTCTCTCCTCCATCTCTCTCTATCATTCTATCTATTTGTTCTTCATATGCTCAGTCAACCAGTCATCACAGACGATATTTATGAAAATAGTGGCCTCCCCAGTGGCCCAGCGGTCTACACTGCTGTGCTGAGGGGCCACTACAGCCCCGGGTTCGATTCAGGCTGTGTCACAGCCGGCCGTGACCCATGAGCCCCATGGGGTTGTGCACGTGGTTTAGGGGAGGGTTTTTCAGGACATTATGCTGTGTGTGTATGTATGTACTCTCCCCAGAGAGAACACAGTGGTTTAGGGAGGGTTTGTCAGGACATTATGCTGTGTGTGTGTGTATGTACTCTCCCCAGAGAGAACACAGTGGTTTAGGGGAGGGTTTGTCAGGACATTATGCTGTGTGTGTGTGTATGTACTCTCCCAGAGAGAACACAGTGGTTTAGGTTTTAGGGAGGTTTGTCAGGACATTATGCTGTGTGTGTGTGTATGTACTCTCCCCAGATGGTTTAGGGGAGGGTGTCAGGACATTATGCTGTGTGTGTGTGTACTCTCCCAGAGAGAACACAGTGGTTTAGGGGAGGGTTTGTCAGGACACTGTGTGTGTATGTATGTACTCTCCCCAGAGAGAACACAGTGGTTTAGGGAGGTTTGTCAGGACATTATGCTGTGTGTGTGTGTATGTACTCTCCCCAGAGAGAACACAGTGGTTTAGGGTCAGTAGACTAGACTTGTTAGACTAGATGATGTCACACTATCCACTGTTAGACTAGATGATGTCACACTACAGTCCACTGTTAGACTAGATGATGTCACACTAGAGTCCGGTATTAGACTAGATGATGTCACACTACAGTCCACTGTTAGACTAGATGATGTCACACTAGAGTCCGCTATTAGACTAGATGATGTCACTGTTAGACTAGATGATGTCACACTACAGTCCACTGTTAGACTAGATGATGTCACACTACAGTCCACTGTTAGACTAGATGATGTCACACTACAGTCCACTGTTAGACTAGATGATGTCACACTACAGTCCACTGTTAGACTAGATGATGTCACACTACAGTCCACTGTTAGACTAGATGATGTCACACTACAGTCCACTGTTAGACTAGATGATGTCACACTACAGTCCACTGTTAGACTAGATGATGTCACACTACAGTCCACTGTTAGACTTCATCACACCAAGAAAACATTACATTTCTTATTTCTCTCTCTCTCTCTGTCTCTCTGGGTGATCAGGGAGTCGTTACGACAACGGTCTCCATGGAGACGCGGGGTCCTTAGAGTCAAGGTGTCCAAGGAGAGTCCCTGTCTGATCAAAGGACCCCAGATTAACTCCAAACTGAGAAACCTTATTGAAGTAGCCAATTACCACACACACACACACACACACACACACACACACACACACACACACACACACACACACACACACACACACACAAACACACACACACACACCTGCACACGCACACACACACACGCACACACACGCACACACACACACACACGCACGCACACACACACACACACGCACACACACGCACACACACACACACACACACACACACACACACACACACACACACACACACACACACACCATTAACATGGTAAAAGAGAAACCGTTTAAAGGGAATAAATGGCAACAGGGCTGAACTCTCAAACTTTCCTTTTTGATTTATAAGAAACTACTTTTAAAAATACTTAAAAGGACTTTCAATCTCTCCCCCTCTCTCCCCCTCTCCCTCTCCCTCTCTCCCCCTCTCTCCTCTCCTCCCTCTCCCCCTCCCTCTCCCCCTCCCTCTCTCCCCCTCTCCCTCACCCTCTCTCCCCTCTCTCCCTCCCTCTCCCTCTCCCTCTCCCCCTCCCTCCTCCCTCCCCCTCTCCCTCTCTCCCCCTCTCTCCCTCTCCCCCTCACTCCCTCTCCCTCTCCCCTCTCCCCCCCTCTCCCTCTCTCCCCCTCTCTCCCTCTCCCTCTCCCTCTCCCTCCCTCTCCCTCCCTCTCCCTCTCTCTCTCTCCCCCTCCCTCTCCCTCTCCTCCCCCCTCTCCCCCTCTCTCCCTCTCCCCTCTCTCCCTCTCCCTCTCCCTCCCCCCCTCTCCCTCTCCCTCTCTCCCCCTCTCTCCCTCTCCCTCTCCCTCTCCCTCCCTCTCTCCTTCTCCTCTCCCTCTCCCCTCTCCTCTCTCCCTCCTCTCTCCCTCCCTCCTCCCCCCTCTCCCTCACCCCTCTCTCCCCCTCTCTCCTTCTCCCTCTCCCTCTCTCCTCTCCCTCTCCCCTCCCTCTCTCCCCTCTCCCCTCTCTCCCTCTTTCCCTCCCTCCCCTCCCTCTCCCTCTCTCCCCCTCCCTCTCCCTCTCTCCCCTCCTCCCCTCTCTCCCTCCCTCTCCCTCCCTCTCCCTCCATCTCCTCCCCCCTCCTCTCCCCCTCCCTCTCTTTCTCCCTCCCTCTCCCTCTCCCCCTCCCTCTCTTTCTCCCTCTCCCTCTCCCCCTCCCTCCCCCTCTCTTTCTCCCTCCTCTCCCTCTCCCTCTCCCCCTCCCTCTCTTTCTCCCTCCCTCTCCCTCTCCCTCTCTCCCTCCCTCTCCCTCCCTCTCCCCTCCATCTCTCCCCCTCTCCTCTCCCCCTCCCTCCCCTCTTTCCCCTCCCCCTCCCCCCTCCCTCTCTTTCTTCTGCCTCTATTCCCTCTCTTTCTCCCTCCCTCTCTCTCCCTCTCCCCTCCCTCTCTCCCCTCCCCCTCTCTCCCTCCCCCTCTCTCCTCTCCCTCCCTCCCCCCTCCCTCTCTCCCTCTCTCCCTCTTTCCCTCCCTCTCCCCCTCCCTCTCCCTCTCCCCTCCCTCTCCCTCTCTCCCCTCTCTCCCTCTCTCCCTCCCTCTCCCTCCCTCTCCCCTCCATCTCCTCCCCCTCTCCCTCTCCCCCTCCCTCTCTTTCTCCCTCCCTCTCCCTCCCCCCTCCCTCTCTTTCTCCCTCTCCTCTCCCCCTCCCTCCTTTCCTCTCCCTCTCTCTCTCCCTCTCCCCCTCCCTCTCTTTCTCCCTCCCTCTCCCTCTCCCCCTCCCTCCCCCCTCCCTCTCCCCCTCCCTCTCCCCCCTCTCCCCTCCCCCCTCTCTTCTCCCTCCTCTCCCTCTCCCTCTCCCCCTCCCTCTTTCTCTCTCCCTCTCCCCCTCCCTCTCCCCCTCCCTCTCCCCTCCCTCCCTCCCTCCCTCTCCCCTCCCTCTCTTTCTCTCCCTCTCCCTCCCTCCCTCTCCCTCTCCCTCCCTCCCCCCTCCCTCTCCCCTCCCTCTCTTTCTCTCTCCCCTCCTCTCCCCCTCCCTCTCTTTCTCTCTCCCTCTCCCCCTCCCTCTCTTTCCTCTCTCCCTCTTTCCTCTCCCTCTCCCCCTCCCTCTCTTTCTCTTTCCCTCTCCCCTCCCCTCTCCCCCTCCCTCTCCCCCTCCCTCTTTCTCTCTCCCTCTCCCCTCCCTCTCCCCTCCCTCTCTTTCTCTCTCCCTCTCCCCCTCCCTCCCTCTTTCCTCTCCCCTCCCTCTCCCCCTCCCTCTCTTTCTCTCTCCCTCTCTCCTCCTCTCCCCCTCCCTCTCCCTCCCTCTCTTTCTCTCTTCCCTCTCCTCTCCCTCCCTCTCCCCCTCCCTCTTTCTCTCTCCCTCTCCTCTCCCTCTCCCCTCCCTCTATTTCTCTCTCCCTCTCCCCTTTCCTCTCCCTCTTCCTCTCAACCCCCTCTCCCTCTCTTTCTCCCCCTCCCCTCCCCTCCTCTCCCCCCTCTCCCTCTCCCCTCCCTCTCCCCCCCCTCTCTCCCCCTCCCTCTCCCTCTCTCTCTCTCCCTCTCTCTCTCTCCCTCTCTTTCTCCCCCTCTCTCCCCCTCTCTCCCTCTCTCCCTCCCTCTCTCTCCCTCCCCTCTCTCTCCCTCTCTCTCTCCCTCTCCTCCCCCCTCTCCCTCTCTCCCCCTCTCTCCCTCTTTCCCTCCCTCTCCCCCTCTCTCCCTCTCTCCCTCCCTCTCCTTCTCTTTCCTTCTCTTTCTCTCTCCCTCTCCCCCTCCCTCTCTCTCTCTCCCCCCTCCCTCTCCCTCTCTCTCTCCCTCTCTCTCTCTCTCCTCTCTCTCTCCCTCTCTCTCTCTCTCTCTCCCTCTCCTCTCTCTCTCTCTCTCTCCCTCTCTCTCTCTCCCTCTCTCCCTCTCCCCCTCCCTCTCTCTCTCTCTTTCCCTCTCTCCCTCTCCCTCTGTTTCCATCAATCCTCATCCATCTTTAGCAGAGCGCTGTTATAGTAGACATTCTCTCTAATGAGGGTTAGGGGTTAGGTTATTCTCTCTAATGTTGTTGAACGCTCTCGTTTCCCTGGGGTGGGTTGCCATTGGTAACGAGGTAGCATCTGGCTCCAGGTGCAAATGCTGCCACCCTCCACAGGTCTCAAACACACACACACACACACACACACACACACACACACAGACACACACACACACACACACACACACACACACACACACACACACACACACACACACACACACACACACACACACACACACACACACACACACACACACACACACACACACAGTGTTTTCGTAGAGGAATATGACTGAGACTGTAAGAGATGGACAGAGATGGTATTTATGTAAAGTCAGAAGCTCTGGGTGAACTACGACCACAAGTGGTCAGGTGTCCATCCAGTATACACCATCCACCTCCATTATACACCATCCATTATACACCATCCACCTCCATTATACACCATCCACCACCATTATACACCATCCACCTCCATTATACACCATCCATTATACACCATCCACCTCCATTATACACCATCCACCACCATTATACACCATCCACCTCCATTATACACCATCTATCCATTATACACCATCCACCTCCATTATACACCATCCATTATACACCATCCATCTCCATTAAACACCATCCACCTCCATTATACACCATCCATTATACACCATCCACCTCCATTAAACACCATCCACCTCCGTTATAAACCATCCACCTCCATTATAACCATCCACCTCCATTATACACCATCCACCACCATTATACACCATCCACTCCATTATACACCATCCTCCTCCATTATACACCATCCACCTCCATTATACACCATCCACTCCATTATACACCATCCATTATACACCATCCACCTCCATTATACACCATCCACCTCCATTATACACCATCCATTATACACCATCCACCTCCATTATACACCATCCATTATACACCATCCACCTCCATTTATACACCATCCACCTCCATTATACACCATCCACCTCCATTATACACCATCCATTATACACCATCCACTCTCCATTATACACCATCTACCTCCATTATACACCATCCACCATCCATTATACACCATCCAACCTCCGTTATACACCATCCACCTCCCATTATACACCATCCACCTCCATTATACACCATCCATTATACACCATCCACCTCCATTATACACCATCCACCTACATTATACACCATCCATTATACACCATCCACCTCCATTATACACCATCCACCTCCATTATACACCATCCACCTCCATTATACACCATCCATTATACACCATCCACCTCCATTATACACCATCTACCTCCATTATACACCATCCACCATCCATTATACACCATCCACCTCCATTATACACCATCCACCTCCATTATACACCATCCACTCTCCATTATACACCATCCATTATACACCATCCACCTCCATTATACACCATCCATTCCATTATACACCATCCATTATACACCATCCACCGCCATTATACACCATCCACCTCCATTATACACCATCCACCACCATTATACACCATCCACCAATATACACTGTCTCCCTCCAGTATACACCATCCACCACCATTATACACCATCCATTATACACCATCCACCTCCATTATACACCATCCACTCTATTATACACCATCCATCCGTTATACACCATCCACCTCCATTATACACCATCCATTATACACCATCCACCATCCATTATACACCATCCATTATACACCATCCACCTCCATTATACACCATCTCTGCCACCATTATACACCATCCATTATACACCATCCACCTCCATTATACACCATCCATCTCCATTATACACCATCCACCTCCATTATACACCATCCACCTCCATTATACACCATCCAGCTCTATTATACACCATCCATTATACACCATCCATCTCCATTATACACCATCTATTATACACCATCCACCATCTATTATACACCATCTATTATACACCATCTAAGTCCATTATACACCATCCACCTCCATTATACACCATCCACCTCTTATTATACACATCTACCTCCATTATACACCATCCACCTCCATTATACACCATCCACCTCCATTATACACCATCCACCACCATTATACACCATCCACCTCTATAATACACCATCCACCTCCATTATACACCATCCACTCTCCATTATACACCATCCACTCCATTATACACCATCCACCACCATTATACACCATCCACCACCATAAAACACCATCCACTCCATTATACACCATCTACCTCTCATTATACACCATCCATCTCCATTATACACCATCCATCTCCCTTATACACCATCCACCACCATTATACACCATCCATCTCCATTATACACCATCCACCACCATTATACACCATCCACCACCATTATACACCATCCACCTCCAATATACACTCTCTCCCCCAGTATGCCCCATCCACCTCCGTTATACACCATCCATCTCCATTATACACCATCCACCTTCATTATAAACCATCCACCTCCATTATACACCATCCACCACTATTATACACCATCCACCTCCATTATACACCATCCACCACCATTATACACCATCCATTATACACCATCCACCTCCATTATACACCATCCACCTCCATTATACACCATCCACCTCCATTATACACCATCCACCTCGATTATACACCATCCACCCTATTATACACCATCCACCAACATTATACGTCATCCACCTCCATTATACACCATCCACCTCCATTATACATCATCCATTATACACCATCCACCTCCATTATACACCATCCACCTCCATTATACACCATCGACATCCATTAGACACCATCCATTATACACCATCCACCATCCATTATACACCATCCACTCCATTATACACCATCCACCACTATTATACACCATCCATTATACACCATCCACCTCCATTATACACCATCTACCTCCTTATACACAATCCATTATACACCATCCACTCTATTATACACCATCCACCACTATTATACACCATCCACTCTCCATTATACACCATCCATTATACACCATCCACTCTCCATTATACACCATCTATTATACACCATCCACCTCCATTATACACCATCCACTACTTATTATACACCATCCACCTCCATTATACACCATCTATTATACACTATCTACTTCCATTATACACCATCTCTTTTATACACCATCCATCTCTATTAAACACCATCCACCTCCATTATACACCATCCATTATACACCATCCACCTCCATTATACACCATCCACTCTATTATACACCATCTATTATACACTCATCTACCTCTATTATACACCATCTACCACTATTATACACCATCTACCTCTATTATACACTCATCTATTATACACCATCCACTCCTATTATATACTCACTCATCTATTATACCTCCATCTACTCTATTATACACCATCTACTCTATTATACACCATCTACTCTCCATTATACACTCATCTATTATACACCATCCACCTCCATTATACACCATCCATTATACACCATCCATTCTATTAAACACCATCCACTCTATTATACACTCATCCACTCTCTTAAACACCATCCACCTCCATTATAAAACTATCCACCTCCATTATACACCATCCACCTCCATTATACACCATCCACCACCATTATACACCATCCACCTCCATTATACACCATCCTCTCTCCATTATACACCATCCACCTCCATTATACACCATCCACTCCATTATACACCATCCATTATACACCATCCACCTCATTATACACCATCCACTCTCCATTATACACCATACATTATACACCATCCACTCCATTATACACCATCCACTCTCCATTATACACCATCCACCTCCCATTATACACCATCTTGTTATACACCATCCACCTCCATTATACACCATCTACTCCATTATACACCATCCACCATCCATTATACACCATCCACTCTCCATTATACACCATCCACTCTCCATTATACACCATCTGTATACACTTTCCACTCTATTATACACCATCCACCTCCCTTATACACCATCTATTATACACCATCCACCGCCATTATACACCATCCACTTCTATTATACACCATCTACCACTATTATACACCATCCACTTCCAATATACACTGTCTCCCTCCAGTATACACCATCCACCACCATTATACACCATCCATTATACACCATCCAACCCCATTATACACCATCCACCTTTCTATTATACACCATCCATTATACACCATCCACCTCCTATTATACACCATCCATTATACACCATCCACCATCCATTATACACCATCCATTATACACCATCTCACCTCCATTATACACCATCTACCACCATTATACACCATCTATTATACACCATCTACTCCATTATACACCATCCATCTCCATTATACACCATCCACCTCCATTATACACCATCCACTCTATTATACACCATCCAGCTTATTATACACCATCCATTATACACCATCCATTCTATTATACACCATCTATTATACACCATCCACCATCCATTATACACCATCTATTATACACCATCCAAGTCCATTATACACCATCCACCTCCTATTATACACCATCTACTTCTACATTATACACCATCCACCTCCATTATACACCATCCACCTCCATTATACACCATCCACTCTATTATACACCATCTACCACTATTATACACCATCCACTTCTATAATACACCATCCACTCCTATTATACACCATCCACTCCATTATACACCATCCACTCTATTATACACCATCCACCACCATTATACACCATCCACCACCATAAAACACCATCCACCTCCATTATACACCATCCACTCTCCATTATACACCATCCATCTCCATTATACACCATCCATCTCTCATTATACACTCTCCACCACCATTATACACCATCCATTCTATTATACACTCATCCACCACCATTATACACCATCCACTCTATTATACACCATCCACTCTCCAATATACACCGCTCTCCCTATACCATCCACCTCCATTATACACCATCCATCTCTATTATACACCATCCACCTTCATTATAAACCATCCACCTCCATTATACACCATCTCTCTCACAATTATACACCATCCACTCTCCATTATACACCATCCACCACTATTATACACCATCCATTATACACCATCCACCTCCATTATACACCATCCACCTCCATTATACACCATCCACCTCCATTATACACCATCCACTACCATTATACACCATCTCCCTTCTATTATACACCATCCACCAACATTTATACGCCATCCACCTCCATTATACACCATCCACCTCCATTATACATCATCCATTATACACCATCCACCTCCATTATACACCATCCACACTCATTATACACCATCGACATCCATTAGACACCATCCATTATACACCATCCACCATCCATTATACACCATCCACCTCCATTATACACCATCCACCACCATTATACACCATCCATTATACACCATCCACCTCCATTATACACCATCCACCTCCATTATACACCATCCACCTCCATTATACACCATCCACCACCATTATACACCATCCATCTCCATTATACACCATCCATTCCATTATACACCATCCACCACCATTATACACCATCCATTCTTATTATACACCATCCACCACCATTATACACCATCCACCACCATTATACACCATCCACCTCCAATATACACCGTCTCCCCCAGTATACACCATCCACCTCCATTATACACCATCCATCTCCATTATACACCATCCACCTTCATTATAAACCATCCACCTCCATTATACACCATCCACCACAATTATACACCATCCACCTCCATTATACACCATCCACCACCATTATACACCATCCATTATACACCATCCACCTCCATTATACACCATCCACCTCCATTATACACCATCCACCTCCATTATACACCATCCACCACCATTATACACCATCCACCTCCATTATACACCATCCACCAACATTATACGTCATCCACCTCCATTATACACCATCCACCTCCATTATACATCATCCATTATACACCATCCACCTCCATTATACACCATCCACCTCCATTATACACCATCCACCTCTCATTATACACCATCGACATCCATTAGACACCATCCATTATACACCATCCACCATCCATTATACACCATCCACCTCCATTATACACCATCCACCACCATTATACACCATCCATTATACACCATCCACCTCCATTATACACCATCCACCTCCATTATACACCATCCACCTCCATTATACACCATCCACCACCATTATACACCATCCACCTCCATTATACACCATCCACCTCCAGTATACACCATCCATCCTCCATTATACACCATCCACCTACAATTATACATCATCCACCCCATTATACACCATCCACCAACATTATACATCATCCACCTCCATTATACACCATCCACTCCATTATACACCATCCACCTCCATTATACACCATCCACCTCCATTATACACCATCCACATCCATTAGACACCATCCATTATACACCATCCATTATACACCATCCACCTCCATTATACACCATCCACCACCATTATACACCATCCATTATACACTATCCACCTCCATTATACACCATCCATTATACACCATCCACCTCCATTATACACCATCCACTTCCATTATACACCATCCATCTCCATTATACACCATCCTCCACTATTATACACCACCCCTCCATTATACACCATCCACCTCCAGTATACACCATCCACCTCCATTATACACCATCCACCACCATTATACACCATCCACCTCCAATATACACTGTCTCCCTCCAGTATACACCATCCACCACCATTATACACCATCCATTATACACCATCCAACCCCATTATACACCATCCACCTCTATTATACACCATCCATTATACACCATCCACTCTCCATTATACACCATCCATTATACACCATCCACCATCCATTATACACCATCCATTATACACCATCCACCTCCATTATACACCATCTACCACCATTATACACCATCCATTATACACCATCCACCTCCATTATACACCATCCATCTCCATTATACACCATCCACCTCCATTATACACCATCCACCTCCATTATACACCATCCAGCTCTATTATACACCATCCATTATACACCATCCATCTCCATTATACACCATCTATTATACACCATCCACCATCCATTATACACCATCCATTATACACCATCCAAGTCCATTATACACCATCCACCTCCATTATACACCATCCACCTACATTATACACCATCCACCTCCATTATACACCATCCACCTCCATTATACACCATCCACCTCCATTATACACCATCCACCACCATTATACACCATCCACTCTATAATACACCATCCACCTCCATTATACACCATCCACCTCCATTATACACCATCCACCTCCATTATACACCATCCACCACCATTATACACCATCCACCACCATAAAACACCATCCACCTCCATTATACACCATCCACCTCCATTATACACCATCCATCTCCATTATACACCATCCATCTCCATTATACACCATCCACCACCATTATACACCATCCATCTCTATTATACACCATCCACCACCATTATACACCATCCACCACCATTATACACCATCCACCTCCAATATACACCGTCTCCCCAGTATACACCATCCACTCCATTATACACCATCCATCTCCGTTATACACCATCCACCTTCATTATAAACCATCCACCTCCATTATACACCATCTCCACAATTATACACCATCCACCTCCATTATACACCATCCACTACCATTATACACCATCCATTATACACCATCCACCTCCGTTATACACCATCCACCTCCATTATACACCATCCACCTCCATTATACACCATCCACCACTATTATACACCATCCACCCCCATTATACACCATCCACCAACATTATACGTCATCCACCTCCATTATACACCATCCACCTCCATTATACATCATCCATTATACACCATCCACCTCCATTATACACCATCCACCTCCATTATACACCATCGACATCCATTAGACACCATCCATTATACACCATCCACCATCCATTATACACCATCCACCTCCGTTATACACCATCCACCACCATTATACACCATCCATTATACACCATCCACCTCCATTATACACCATCCACCTCCATTATACACCATCCACTCCATTATACACCATCCACCACCATTATACACCATCCATCTCCGTTATACACCATCCATCTCTATTATACACCATCCACCACCATTATACACCATCCATCTCCATTATACACCATCCACCACCATTATACACCATCCACCACCATTATACACCATCCACTCTCCAATATACACCGTCTCCCCAGTATACACCATCCACTCTCCATTATACACCATCCATCTCCATTATACACCATCCACCTTTTCATTATAAACCATCCACCTCCATTATACACCATCCACCACAATTATACACCATCCACCTCCATTATACACCATCCACCACCATTATACACCATCCATTATACACCATCCACTCCATTATACACCATCCACCTCCGTTATACACCATCCACCTCCATTATACACCATCCACCACTATTATACACCATCACCCCTATTATACACCATCCACCAACATTATACGCATCCACCTCCATTATACACCATCCACCTCCATTATACATCATCTATTATACACCATCCACCTCCATTATACACCATCCACCTCCATTATACACCATCCACCTCACTATACACCATCGATATCCATTAGACACCATCCATTATACACCATCCACCATCCATTATACACCATCCACCTCCATTATACACCATCCACCACCATTATACACCATCCATTATACACCATCCACCTCCATTATACACCATCCACCTCCATTATACACCATCCACCTCCATTATACACCATCCACCACCATTATACACCATCCACCTCCATTATACACCATCCACCTCCAGTATACACCATCCACCTCCATTATACACCATCCACCACAATTATACATCATCCACCCCATTATACACCATCCACCAACATTATACATCATCCACCTCCATTATACACCATCCACCTCCATTATACATCATCCATTATACACCATCCACCTCCATTATACACCATCCACCTCCATTATACACCATCCACTCCATTATACACCATCCACATCCATTAGACACCATCCATTATACACCATCCATTATACACCATCCACCTCCATTATACACATCCACCACCATTATACACCATCCATTATACACTATCCACTCCATTATACACCATCCATTATACACCATCCACCTCCATTATACACCATCCACTTCCATTATACACCATCCATCTCCATTATACACCATCTCTTCACCATTATACACCACCCCTCCATTATACACCATCCACCTCCAGTATACACCATCCACCTCCATTATACACCATCCACCACAATTATACACCATCCACCTCCAATATACACCATCCACCTCCATTATACACCATCCACCTCTATTATACACCATCCATCTCCATTATACACCATCCATTATACACCATCCACCATCCATTATACACCATCCATTATACACCATCCACCTCCATTATACACCATCCACCTCCATTATACACCATCCACCACCATTATACACCATACACCTCTATAATACACCATCCATTATACACCATCCACCATCCATTATACACCATCCACCTCCATTATACACCATACACACTTATGCGCCACACCATCCATTATACACCATCCACCTCCGTTATACACCATCCATTATACACCATCCACCATCCATTATACACCATCCATTATACACCATCCATGTCCATTATACACCATCCACCTCGATTATACACCATCCACCTCCATTATACACCATCCACCTCCATTATACACCATCCACCTCCATTATACACCATCCACAACCATTATACACCATCCATTATACACCATCCACCTCCATTATACACCATCCACCATCCATTATACACCATCCACCATCCATTATACACCATCCATTATACACCATCCACCTCCATTATACACCATCCACCACCATTATACACCATCCACCACCATTATACACCATCCACCTCCATTATACACCATCCACCTCCATTATACACCATCCATTATACACCATCCACCATCCATTATACACCATCCACCTCCATTATACACCATCCACCTCCATTATACACAATCCATTATACACCATCCACCTCCATTATACACCATCCATTATACACCATCCACCATCCATTATACACCATCCATTATACACCATCCATGTCCATTATACACCATCCACCTCGATTATACACCATCCACATCCATTATACACCATCCACCTCCATTATACACCATCCACCTCCATTATACACCATCCACCACCATTATACACCATCCATTATACACCATCCACCTCTATAATACACTATCCACCTCCATTATACACCATCCACCACCATTATACACCATCCACCTCTATAATACACCATCCACCTCCATTATACACCATCCACCTCCATTATACACCATCCACCTCCATTATACACCATCTCCTCCATTATACACCATCCATTATACACCATCCACCACCATTATACACCATCCACCTCCATTATACACCATCCACCTCCGTTATACACCATCCACCTCCGTTATACAACATCCACCTCCATTATACACCATCCAACACCATTATAGACCATCCACCTCCATTATACACCATCCACCTCCATTATACACCATCCACCTCCGTTATACACCAACCGTTATACACCATCCACCTCCATTATAAACCATCCACCACCTTTATACACCATCCACCCCGTTATACACCATCCACCACCATTATACACCATCCATTATACACCATCCACCTCCATTATACACCATCCACCTCCATTATACACCATCCACCACCATTATACACCATCCACCTCTATAATACACCATCCACCTCCATTATACACCATCCACCAACATTATACATCATCCACCTCCATTATACAACATCCACCACCATTATACACCATCCATTATACACCATCCACCTCCATTATACACCATCCATTATACACCATCCACCACCATTATACACCATCCATTATACACCATCCACCACCATTATACACCATCCACCTCCATTATACACCATCCACCCCATTATACACCATCCATTATACACCATCCACCACCATTATACACCATCCATTGTACACCATCCACCACCATTATACACCATCCATTATACACCATCCACCTCCATTATAACCATCATCACCTCCATTATACACCATCCACCTCCATGAAACACCATCCACCTCCATTATACACCATCCACCATCCATTATACACCATCCACCTCCATTATACACCATCCATTATACACCATCCACCATCCATTATACACCATCCATTATACACCATCCACCTCCATTATACACCATCCACCTCCATTATACACCATCCACCACCATTATACACCATCCACTCTGTCTATAATACACCATCCACCTCCATTATACACCATCCACCATCCATTATACACCATCCATTATACACCATCCACCACCTTTATACACCATCCACCACCGTTATACACCATCCACCTCCATTATACACCATCCACCTCCATTATACACCATCCATTATACACCATCCACCTCCATTATACACCATCCATTATACACCATCCACCATCTATTATACACCATCCACCTCCATTATACACCATCCACCTCCATTATACACCATCCATTATACACCATCCACCTCCATTATACACCATCCATTATACACCATCCACCTCCATTATACACCATCCACCAACATTATACATCATCCACCAACATTATACATCATCCACCTCCATTATACACCATCCACCAACATTATACATCATCACCTCCGTTATACAACATCCACCACCATTATACACCATCCATTATACACCATCCACCTCCATTATACACCATCCATTATACACCATCCACCACCATTATACACCATCCATTATACACCATCCACCACCATTATACACCATCCACCTCCATTATACACCATCCACCTCCATTATACACCATCCACCTCCATTATACACCATCCACCACCATTATACACCATCCACCTCTATAATACACCATCCACCTCCATTATACACCATCCACCTCCATTATACACCATCCACCTCCATTATACACCATCCACCTCCATTATACACCATCTCCCTCCATTATACACCATCCATTATGCACCATCCACCACCATTATACACCATCCACCTCCATTATACACCATCCACCTCGATTATACACCATCCACCTCCATTATACACCATCCACCTCCATTATACACCATCCACCACCATTATACACCATCCACCTCTATAATACACCATCCACCTCCATTATACACCATCCACCTCCATTATACACCATCCACCTCCATTATACACCATCTCCCTCCATTATACACCATCCATTATACACCATCCACCACCATTATACACCATCCACCTCCATTATACACCATCCACCTCCATTATACACCATCCACCTCCATTATACAACATCCACCTCCATTATACACCATCCACCACCATTATACACCATCCACCTCCATTATACACCATCCACCTCCGTTATACACCATCCTCCTCCATTATACACCATCCATTATACACCATCCACCTCCATTATAAACCATCACCACCATTATACACCATCCACCCCCGTTATACACCATCCACCACCATTATACACCATCCATTATACATCATCCACCAACATTATACATCATCCACCTCCATTATACACCATCCACCAACATTATACATCATCCACCTCCATTATACACCATCCATTATACACCATCCACCACCATTATACACCATCCATTATACACCATCCACCGCCATTATACACCATCCACCTCCATTATACACCATCCACCACCATTATACACCATCCACCCCGTTATACACCATCCACCAACATTATACATCATCCACTTCCATTATACACCATCCACCTCCATTATACACCATCCATTATACACCATCCACCACCATTATACACCATCCATTGTACACCATCCACCACCATTATACACCATCCATTATACACCATCCACCTCCATTATAACCATCCACCTCCATTATACACCATCCACCTCCATTAAACACCATCCACCTCCATTATACACCATCCACCTCCATTATACACCATCCATTATACACCATCAACCTCCATCATACACCATCCATTATACACCATCCACCTCCATTATACACCATCCACCTCCATTATACACCATCCACCACCATTATACACCATCCACCTCCATTACACACCATCCACCACCATTATACACCATCCACCTCCATTATACACCATCCATTATACACCATCCATCTCCATTATACACCATCCACCTCCATTATACACCATCCATTATACACCATCCATCTCCATTATACACCATCCACCTCCATTATACACCATCCATTATACACCATCCACCTCCATTATACACCATCCATTATACACCATCCTTCTCCATTATGTTGTGGTTCTGCCTTATTCCCTCAGTAATGACTCAACACACACATACAGTATACACACACACACACACATACAGTATACACACGCACACATACAGTAGGGACAGGGAAAGTATGTCATGATATTCACAAATAGTTGTGAACGTGCTGTGTGTCTGTGGTGCCACTAGAATGTCCTGACAAGTCACCAGAATGTCCTGACAAGTCACCAGAATGTCCTGACAAGTCAGCAGAATGTCCTGACAGGAAAATAATTACATTTTAGGAAAGACATGGACTTTTTTTCATGTCCTGAATCTGTTTAAATGCTATTTTAGGTTTAAGGGTTAAGGTTAGGTTTAGGTTTAGGTTGAGGGTTAGGGGTTAGGTTTAGGTTTAAGGGTTAAGGTTAGGTTTAGGTTAGGGGTTAGGTTTAGGTTTAGGTTGAGGGTTAGGGCTTAGGTTTATGTTGAGGGTTAGGGGTAGGTTTAGGTTTAAGGGTTAAGGTTAGGTTTAGGTTTAGGTTTAAGGGTTAAGTTTACGTTTAAGGGTTAAGGTTAGGTTTAGGTTTAAGGGTTAAGGTTAGGTTTAGGTTGAGGGTTAGGTTTAGGTTGAGGGTTAGGGGTTAGGTTGAGGGTTAGGTTTAGGTTGAGTGTTAGGGGTTAGGTTTAGTCAAGGGTTAGGAGTTAGGTTTAGGTTGAGGGTTAGGGGTTAGGTTTAGTCAAGGTTTAGGGGTTAGGTTTAGGTTGAGGGTTAGGGGTTAGGTTTAGGTTGAGGGTTATGGGTAGGTTTAGGTTTAAGGGTTAAGGTTAGGTTTAAGGGTTAAGGTTAGGTTTAGGTTGAGGGTTAGGGGTTAGGTTGAGGGTTAGGGTTAGGGGTTAGGTTGAGGGTTAGGGTTATGTTTAGGTTGAGGGTTAGGGGTTAGGTTTCGGTTTAAGGGTTAGGTTTCGGTTTAAGGGTTAAGGTTAGGTTAAGGGTTAAGGTTAGGTTTAGGTTGAGGGTTAGCTTTAGGGTTAAGGTTAGGTTTAGGTTGAGGTTAGGGGTTAGGTTTAGGTTTAAGTTTAGGTTGAGGGTTAGGGGTTAGGTTTAGGTTTAAGGTTTAGGGTTAAGTTTAGGTTGAGGGTTAGAGTTAGGGGTTAGGTTGAGGGTTAGGGTTAGGGTTAGGTTGAGGGTTAGGGTTATGTTTAGGTTGAGGGTTAGGGGTTAGGTTGAGGGTTAGGGGTTAGGTTTTGGTTTAAGGGTTAAGGTTAGGTTAAGGGTTAAGGTTAGGTTTAGGTTTGAGGGTTAAGGTTAGGTTGAGGTTAGGTTTAGGGTTAAGGTTAGGTTTAGGTTGAGGGTTAGGGTTAGGTTTAAGTTTAGGTTGAGGGTTAGGGGTTAGGTTTAGGTTTAAGGTTTAAGGGTTAAGTTTAGGTTGAGGGTTAGAGTTAGGGTTAGGTTGAGGGTTAGGGTTAGGGGTTAGGTTGAGGGTTAGGGTTAGGGGTTAGGTTGAGGGTTAGGGTTATGTTTAGGTTGAGGGTTAGGGGTTAGGTTGAGGGTTAGGGGTTAGGTTTCGGTTTAAGGGTTAAGGTTAGGTTAAGGGTTAAGTTTAGGTTTGAGGGTTAAGGTTAGGTTTAGGTTGAGGGTTAGGGGTTAGGTTTAGATTTAAGGTTTAAGGGTTAAGTTTAGGTTGAGGGTTAGGGGTAAATAGGATTTTTTTTCTACTCCCCAAAATCTGGAAAAATAATGTAAAAAGCTGAGTGTGTGTATAATGTAATGTAATAGAAGTATAGCCTCAGCTGTAAAGCTACTGGTCTGTATCTCATAGCAACACATCACCAACCTGCCTCACACATATCCCTTCTAACAAACACCTTTCACCCTCTCTCTCACACACACACACACGCGCACACACACACACACACACAGATTACCACGCTATGGCTAATGTCTAAAAAGCTTATGGAGAATCACTGAGCTGCTTAAAGAGGGGGCTGGTGGGAGAGAGAGAGAAAAGAGAGAGCCCAAGACAGAGACAGTGATAGATAGATTTAGGGGAGGGATGGAGAGGGGATGGATGGTGAGGGAGGGAGGGAGAGGGGAGGGAGAAAGAGATTTAGGGAGAGGGATGGAGAAGGGAAGAGAGATTTAGGGAGAGGGATTGCGAGAGATGGGGAGAAAGAGAGACAGAGAGACAGAGAGACACAGAGACAGAGAGACACAGAGAGAGAGACAGAGACAGAGACAGAGAGAGAGACACAGAGAGAGACAGAGAAAGACCAGACAGTCCTGAAGCTAAAACCATATGGCTGTGGTTAGGGTGAGAGACCCTTAACACAGTGGAATGGACCGGCTGGGTGGTTAGGGTGAGAGACCCTTAACACAGTGGAATGGACCGGCTGAACACTGCGTGTTTGTGTGTTAACGGCCCAGACAAAGTTACTTGAAAAACAACGGGGTGCGGAATTACTGATTAGAGATGGAAATTACTGATTAGAGATGGAGAGAAGAGGATGGATAGACAGAGGATGGATGGAGAGAGAGGGATGAGAGAGGATGGATAGACAGACGATGGATAGAGAGAGGATGGATGGAGAGAGAGGATGGATAGAGAGAGAATGGATAGACAGAGAGGATGGATAGAGAGAGGATGGATGGAGAGAGAGGGATGAGAGAGGATGGATGGAGAGAGGATGGATAGACAGAGAGGATGGATAGAGAGAGGATGGGTGGAGAGAGAGGGATGAGAGAGGATGGATAGAGAGAGGATGGATAGAGAGAGGATGGATGGATGGATGAGAGAGAGGATGGATAGAGAGAGAGGATGGATAGAGAGAGGATGGATAGATGGAGAGAGAGGATGGATAGAGAGAGAGGATGGATGGATGGAGAGAGAGGATGGATAGAGAGAGGATGGATGGAGAGAGAGGATGAGAGAGGATGGATAGAGAGAGAGAGGATGGATAGATAGAGGATGGATAGAGAGAGGGGATGAGAGAGGATGGATAAAGAGAGGATGGATGGAGAGAGAGGATGAGAGAGGATGGATAGAGAGAGAGGATGGATGGATGGAGAGAGAGGATGGATGGATGGATGGAGAGAGAGGATGGATAGAGAGAGAGGATGGATAGAGAGAGAGGATGGATGGATGGATGGATGGATGGAGAGAGGATGGATAGAGAGAGAGGATGGATAGAGAGAGAGGATGGATGGAGAGAGAGGGATGAGAGAGGATGGATAGAGAGAGAGGATGGATAGAGAGAGAGGATGGATGGAGAGAGAGGGGTGGATAGAGAACGAGATGGAGAGCTGCAGTCATCCTAACTAATACTGATGTATCTATTAAAGACACTGCACTGCAGTCCTGTCTACTGAGAGAGAGAGAGAGAGAGACAGAGAGAGAGAGAGAGAGAGAGAGAGAGGGAGAGGGAGAGAGAGGGAGAGGGAGAGAGGGAGAGGGGAGAGAGAGGATGAGAGGGAGAGAGGAGAGAGGAGAGAGAGAGAGAGAGAGAGGGAGAGAGGGAGAGGGAGAGAGAGAGAGAGAGAGAGGAGAGGGAGAGGGATGAATGATGATATGATGGTAGTTATTTTTAATAGAGTAGATAGTTTCATACTCATTCATATTAACAGTTGTCTGGTAAAGTTACTGCTGAACTACACTGGTAGGGATGATGGAGAGAGGAGGGAGGGAGGGAGGGAGGGAGGGAGGGAGGGAGGGAGGGAGGGAGGGAGGGAGGGAGGGAGGGAGGGAGGGAGGGAGGGTAATCTTTAGTATTGCAGTACAGTAGAGGAGAGTTTTCATCCTTCCCTTCAAATGAGAGACTGATTCAGAGCTGGGAGACCAGTGCTTTGTCCCAAACCATATCCTATTCTCTACATACTGTGGGCTCTGGTTTAAAGTAGTCCACTATATAGGAATAGGGCTCTGGTCCAAAGTAGTCCACTATATAGGGAATAGGTCTCTGGTCTATAGTAGTGTACTATATAGGGAATAGGGCTCTGGTTTAAAGTAGTCCACTATATAGGGAATAGGGCTCTGGTTTAAAGTAGTCCACTATATAGGGAATAGGGCTCTGGTCTAAAGTAGTGTACTATATAGGAATAGGGCTCTGGTTTAAAGTAGTCCACTATATAGGGAATAGGGCTCTGGTTTAAAGTAGTGTACTATATAGGGAATAGGGCTCTGGTCTAAAGTAGTGTACTATATAGGGAATAGGGCTCTGGTTTAAAGTAGTCCACTATATAGGAATAGGGCTCTGGTTTAAAGTCGTCCACTATATAGGGAATAGGGCTCTGGTTTAAAGTAGTCCACTATAT
Organism: Oncorhynchus tshawytscha; assembly: GCF_018296145.1. Lineage (NCBI taxonomy): Eukaryota > Metazoa > Chordata > Actinopteri > Salmoniformes > Salmonidae > Oncorhynchus > Oncorhynchus tshawytscha. The sequence goes on along the minus strand of NW_024607519.1, from coordinate 292 downwards.
AGTTAATAGGGCTCTGGTTTAAAGTAGTCCACAATATAGGGAATAGGGCTCTGGTCTAAAGTAGTGTACTTTATAGGGAATAGGGCTCTGGTCTAAAGTAGTGTACTTTATAGGGAATAGGGCTCTGGTTTAAAGTAGTCCACTATATAGGGAATAGGGCTCTGGTTTAAAGTAGTCCACTATATAGGAATAGGGCTCTGGTCTAAAGTAGTGTACCACTCTATAGGGAATAGGGCTCTGGTTTAAAGTAGTCCACTCTATAGGAAATAGGGCTCTGGTTTAAAGTAGTCCA
>NW_024607518.1:0-28608 GCF_018296145.1 Oncorhynchus tshawytscha | reverse complement strand
GCACCCTCATACTACTCCTTCTCTGTTCCGCGGGTGATGTGGAGGTAAACCCAGGCCCTGCATGTCCCCAGGCACCCTCATTTGTTGACTTCTGTGATCGTAAAAGCCTTGGTTTCATGCATGTCAACATCAGAGGCCTCCTCCCTAAGTTTGTTTTACTCACTGCTCTAGCACACTCTGCTAACCCTGATGTCCTTGCTGTGTCTGAATCCTGGCTCAGGAAGGCCACCAAAATTCAGAGATTTCCATACCCAACTATAACATCTTCCGTCAAGATAGATCTGCCAAAGGGGGAGGAGTTGCAGTCTACTGCAGAGATAGCCTGCAAAGTAATGTCATACTTTCCAGGTCCATACCCAAACAGTTCGAACTACTAATTTTGAAAATTACTCTCTCCAGAAATAAGTCTCTCACTGTTGCCGCCTGCTACCGACCCCCCTCAGCTCCCAGCTGTGCCCTGGACAACATTTGTGAATTGATCGCCCCCCATCTAGCCTCAGAGTTTGTTCTGTTAGGTGACCTAAACTGGGATATGCTTAACACCCCGCCAGTCCTACAATCTAAGCAGATGCCCTCAATCTCACACAAATCATCAAGGAACCCACCAGGTACAACCCTAACTCTGTAAACAAGGGCACCCTCATAGACGTCATCCTGACCAACTGGCCCTCCAAATACACCTCCGCTGTCTTCAACCAGGATCTCAGCGATCACTGCCTCATTGCCTGTATCCGCTACGGAGCCGCAGTCAAACGACCACCCTCATCACTGTCAAACGCTCCTAAAACACTTCTGTGAGCAGGCCTTTCTAATCGACCTGGCCCGGTATCCTGGAAGGACATTGACCTCATCCCGTCAGTTGAGGATGCCTGGTCATTCTTTAAAAGTAACTTCCTCACCATTTTAGATAAGCATGCTCCGTTCAAAAAATGCAGAACTAAGAACAGATACAGTCCTTGGTTCACCCCAGACCTGACTGCCCTCGACCAGCACAAAAACATCCTGTGGCGGACTGCAATAGCATCGAATAGTCCCTGTGATATGCAACTGTTCAGGGAAGTCCGGAACCAATACACGCAGTCAGTCAGGAAAGCTAAGGCCAGCTTCTTCAGGCAGAAGTTTGCATCCTGTAGCTCCAACTCCAAAAAGTTCTGGGACACTGTGAAGTCCATGGAGAACAAGAGCACCTCCTCCCAGCTGCCCACTGCACTGAGGCTAGGTAACACGGTCACCACCGATAAATCCATGATTATCGAAAACTTCAATAAGCATTTCTCTTCGGCTGGCCATGCCTTCCGCCTGGCTACTCCAACCTCGGCCAACAGCTCCTCCCCCCCGGCAGCTCCTCGCCCAAGCCTCTCCAAGTTCTCCTTTACCCAAATCCAGATAGCAGATGTTCTGAAAGAGCTGCAAAACCTGGACCCGTACAAATCAGCTGGGCTTGACAATCTGGACCCCTATTTCTGAAACTATCCGTCGCCATTGTCGCAACCCCTATTACCAGCCTGTTCAACCTCTCTTTCATATCGTCTGAGATCCCCAAGGATTGGAAAGCTGCCGCAGTCATCCCCCTCTTCAAAGGGGGAGCCACCCTGGACCCAAACTGTTACAGACCTATATCCATCCTGCCCTGCCTATCTAAGGTCTTCGATAGCCAAGTCAACAAACAGGTCACTGACCATCTCGAATCCCACCGTACCTTCTCCGCTGTGCAATCTGGCTTCCGAGCCGGTCACGGGTGCACCTCAGCCACACTCAAGGTACTAAACGATATCATAACTGCCATCGATAAAAGACAGTACTGTGCAGCCGTCTTCATCGACCTTGCCAAGGCTTTCGACTCTGTCAATCACCATATTCTCATCGGCAGACTCAGTAGCCTCGGTTTTTCGGATGACTGCCTTGCCTGGTTCACCAATTACTTTGCAGACAGAGTTCAGTGTGTCAAATCGGAGGGCATGCTGTCCGGTCCTCTGGCAGTCTCTATGGGGGTGCCACAGGGTTCAATTCTCGGGCCGACTCTTTTCTCTGTGTATATCAATGATGTTGCTCTTGCTGCGGGCGATTCCCTGATCCACCTCTACGCAGACGACACCATTCTATATACTTTCGGCCCGTCATTGGACACTGTGCTATCTAACCTCCAAACAAGCTTCAATGCCATACAACACTCCTTCCGTGGCCTCCAACTGCTCTTAAACGCTAGTAAAACCAAATGCATGCTTTTCAACCGATCGCTGCCTGCACCCGCATGCCCGACTAGCATCACCACCCTGGATGGTTCCGACCTTGAATATGTGGACATCTATAAGTACCTAGGTGTCTGGCTAGACTGCAAACTCTCCTTCCAGACTCATATCAAACATCTCCAATCAAAAATCAAATCAAGAGTCGGCTTTCTATTCCGCAACAAAGCCTCCTTCACTTCACCCTCAAAACGCTATCCTACCAATCTCGACTTCGGCGATGTCATCTACAAAATGGCTTCCAACACTCTACTCAGCAAACTGGATGCAGTATATCACAGTGCCATCCGTTTTGTCACTAAAGCACCTTATACCACCCACCACTGCGACTTGTATGCTCTAGTCGGCTGGCCCTCGCTACGTATTCGTCGCCAGACCCACTGGCTCCAGGTCATCTACAAGTCCATGCTAGGTAAAGCTCCGCCTTATCTCAGTTCACTGGTCACGATGGCAACACCCATCCGTAGCACGCGCTCCAGCAGGTGTATCTCACTGATCATCCCTAAAGCCAATACCTCATTTGGCCGCCTTTCGTTCCAGTACTCTGCTGCCTGTGACTGGAACGAATTGCAAAAATCGCTGAAGTTGGAGACTTTTATCTCCCTCACCAACTTCAAACATCAGCTATCTGAGCAGCTAACCGATCGCTGCAGCTGTACATAGTCTATTGGTAAATAGCCCACCCATTTTCACCTACCTCATCCCCATACTGTTTTTATTTATTTACTTTTCTGCTCTTTTGCACACCAATATCTCTACCTGTACATGACCATCTGATCATTTATCACTCCAGTGTTAATCTGCAAAATTGTAACTATTCGTCTACCTCCTCATGCCTTTTGCACACATTGTATATAGACTCCCCTTTGTTTTCTACTGTGTTATTGACTTGTTAATTGTTTATTCCATGTGTAACTCTGTGTTGTCTGCTCACACTGCTATGCTTTATCTTGGCCAGGTCGCAGTTGTAAATGAGAACTTGTTCTCAACTAGCCTACCTGGTTAAATAAAGGTGAAATAAAATAAATAAAAAAATAACTCAAATTCCTCTTGTAATTCTCTCTGGATAAGAGAGTCTGTTAAATGACTCACTACTGTAGTGGCTCTGGATCAGAGAGTCTGTTAAATGACTCACTACTGTAACTGTCTCTGGATAAGAGAGTCTGTTAAATGACTCACTACTGTAGTGGCTCTGGATCAGAGAGTCTGTTAAATGACTCACTACTGTAGTGCTCTGGATCAGAGAGTCTGTTAAATGACTCACTACTGTAGTGGCTCTGGATCAGAGAGTCTGTTAAATGACTCACTACTGTAGTGGCTCTGGATCAGAGAGTCTGTTAAATGACTCACTACTGTAAGTGTCTCTGGATCAGAGAGTCTACTAAATGACTCACTGCTATAACTGTCTCTGGATCAGAGAGTATGTTAAATGACTCACTACTGTAGTGGCTCTGGATCAGAGAGTCTGTTAAATGACTCACTACTGTAGTGGCTCTGGATCAGAGAGTCTGTTAAATGACTCACTACTGTAGTGGCTCTGGATCAGAGAGTCTGCTAAATGACTCACTACTGTAAGTGTCTCTGGATCAGAGAGTCTGCTAAATGACTCACTACTGTAAGTGTCTCTGGATCAGAGAGTCTGCTAAATGACTCACTACTGTAAGTGTCTCTGGATCAGACAATTGTGTGTGTGTGTACAGTACGCTGATGCTGAACAGAAGTGGTTTATAGAATGTGACATTTAAATAAAGCTTGATATCTGTGTGTACAGTATTCGGAAAATGACATGCTGAACAGAAGGAGCTCAGGTCTGTATTCAGAATGACATGCTGAACAGAAGGAGCTCAGGGCTTAGTTAACGTTCCAGTGGTATATTTATTAATCAGCGTTCCAGTGGTGTATTTTATCTGTACATGCGCCAGCATCGTCCATGCAAGCCTCCCAGTTATGCGCGAGTGAAGTGAGTTCGGAAAAAAATGAAAGTATGCATCTTTCGAAATTGTTTTCACATCCGAACTTCACGTGTCCGAACTCAGAATTTGAATAGGCTTCCCAAAAAAGAACACGTGTTTTGTTGCATCAAAATCCCATCGGGAAGCCTGATTTGAGATGTCATTTAAATTATTAGAGAAATTGTTCTTCCAGCACAGCATGTAAACATTTAAATATAACTACTATATTAGTCTTGACTTATCCACAATAATCACATTATTGTGTGCATGTAATCGTACTCAATGATGCAAAACACACACACACACACACACACACACACACACACACACACACACACACACACACATCCACTATTATTTATTCATAGAAGCATCCTTGACTCTATTGATTGCTGTTATAAATATTCTCTTGAGCTATTTTTCTTACCTCCTGTCCTTCAACTCCTCACAGGGATAAATATAATGCCATAACACACAAAGGAATGGTTCGCATTATCAGAGGGGACAGGTGAAACGATGGACCTGTCAATTCTCAACAATACATCCATCTGTTTTTTTCAGCTGCAGGCATGTGGGGGTAATTACATGCATCTTTTGGTTGGAGGAGGCTAAGTTTGCTTCCCAAAAAGGCATCCTATTCTCTAGATAGTGCACTCCTTTTGACCTTGGGCCCTTTTCAAAAGTAGTGCACTACAGTAAAAAGAATGGGCTACCGTTTGGGATGCATGCTAGAGGATTGTTCTCTGACCTCCAGATCTATCCCCATGTTGCTTGGTGCCTTTGATGTTTGTAGAATTTTCAGAGCCAAGGAGTCAATCATATATTTATACATCAATGGATGAATTTTGGAAAGCGTCATTCGTTCTGTATGCAGATGGAGTGACCGAGGCCCTCATTTACTCTACGTTAATAAACTATCTATAAGTGAGGCATATTCTAGAATGTCTCTCACATATTGTGTCCTCTACACTCCCCTGTGTTTTCAAGGTATAATGTTGGATGTTGTATAATAAAAAAAAATATTCTAAAAAAAAACAGTCTGTCAGGGAGCATCATGGGAGACTGTCAAACAACAACAACAACAACAACAACAACAACAACAACGTAAGACTTAGAATCTGTCATGTGTCAGAATGGAATCACATGTCATTTGGTCCATAGTAAGTCAATCTAGGTTCTGCTACAGTACAGACGGTATGGAAGCCGTAATGGAGGCTACAGACTGATCAGCTACATTGCTGTGCATGCTAGCAGAGTTGAGTAATGTCCTCTTTACAGTAGTTGTTCATTCATAGCAGCCAACAAAGAGAAAAAAAGGCATTCATCCATCCATTCATTCATTAATTCATCCGTCTATTCATTCATTCATTCCCAGAGAACAAAATATAGAGTGGTCTTTGTAGAAATAGGGGAGATGTAAATGTTTTGTCATTTAGTGATCACTTACTGTATATCTGCACTGTTTCTCTAAAGAGGAGATGGAAAATAGAGTTAATTCCTGAGACAAACATGAGGCTACTGAGCTTGTATTGAGACTTACGTTTGACAAGCATGAGAAATAGGGTGTAGTATCCTCATGAGATTATTCCGGTCTCAACTATTGATCCAGAAAAAATATATATTTTTGAGTATGAAGTTGATATATACAGGAAACTGAGGCATTTAAAAAACACACCAAAAAATATTATTATTATTATTTTATTTTTTAACAGATTATTTAAATGTTAACAAATTTCACCATTTACAGTTTTTTTTAAAAATGTTTACAACATTGTCTAAGCACGTATTACAGAAAGTCACTGGGTAGAGGTTGGATTGCTTGTAAAATAACAAAATAGTACAAATATGTCATTGCCTAAAACTAGTGTGGAATTGAAAGTGCTGTCATTATCCCCATTTAGACTGAGAGCCAAAGTGGAAAACTCCCTGCAAAAATGCCTGGGGTACCTTTAAAAAAGGCTAAGTCAGACCATACCTGCTTGTAACTGGTACCCCTCCAGACGTAGTGAAACTCCCTATAAAACACTGAAAACAGGTTACTGTAATCACCCTTGTCTATAAATTGATGTGCAGTTGAAGGTGCTGTCACTAAAACATTAACATTTGAAATGGATGATTTGAAAACATCTTACATGTGTCCCGGGGTTCACCTGAAAGACCTGTATATGAAATTACATTATTCCTTACGATGCCAAAATATAACCCACAAAACAATGGCAAGTACCACGATAACGAGTGGTATCACGATACCTAGTGGTACCACGATACCGAGTGGTACCACGATACCGAGTGGTAATCACGATACCGAGTGGTACCACGATAACGAGTGGTAATCACGATACCTAGTGGTACCACGATAACGAGTGGTAATCACGATACCTAGTGGTATCACGATAACGAGTGGTACCACGATACAAAGGCAAAAAACGTTTTGTTCACTGATATTCATATCTCGTATCAATTTAACACTGATATTGACAGTGATAAGGGAGTGATGGGGGGGTTTTGAGAGGGTATATGGGTTCCTCTGGGTAATGGAGAGTTGTGTATGTCCCGACTGAAGATGAGACACCAGAGGAGGAGAAAGTGGAAGGTAACATGTCCTGGGGAGGACTGCTGGTCAACCACCCAGCGCTGTATCCAACATGTCTGACAGAAACACAATAACAGATTCAATGTTGACAATATTGAATATTGTGATCCCAATGAATGAATATATATATATATATATGGCCACTCAAATACTATGATATATATATATATAGATATATATATATATATATATATATATATATATATATATATGTATAAATGTACAGTTCAAGTCTGAAGTTTGCACACCTTAGCCAAATACATTTCAACTCAGTTTTTCACAATTCCTGACATTTAATCCTTGTAAAAATGCCCTGTCTTAGGTCAGTTAGGATCACCACTTTATTTTAAGAATGTGAAATGTCAGAATAATAGTAGAGAGAATTATTTATTACAGTTTTTATTTCTTTCATCACATTCCCAGTGGGTCAGAAGTTTACAAACACTCAATTCGTATTTGGTAGCATTGCCTTTAAGTTGTTTAACTTGGGTCAAATGTTTCTGGTAGCCTTCCACAAGCTTCCCACAATAAGTCGGGTGAATTCTGGCCCATTCCTCCAAACAGAACTGGTGTAACTGAGTCAGGTTTGTAGGCCTCCTTGCTCGCACATGCGTTTTCAGGTCTGCCCACAAATGTTCTATGGGATTGAGGTCAGGGCTTCGTGATGGCCACTCCAATACCTTGACTTTGTTGTCCTTAAGCCATTTTGCCACAACTTTGGAAGTATGCTTGGCGTCATTGTCCGTTTGGAAGACCCATTTGTGTCCAAGCTTAACTTCCTCACTGATGTCTTGAGATGTTGCTTCAATATATCCACATCCTTTTCCTACCTCATGATGCCATCTATTTTGTGAAGTGCACCAGTCCGTCCTGCAGCAAAGCACCCCCACAACATGATGCTGCCACCCCCGTGCTTCACGGTTGGGATGGTGTTCTTTGGCTTGCAAGACTCCCCCTTTTTCCTCCAAACATAACAATGGTCATTATGGCCAAACAGTTCTATTTTCTATCATCAGACCAGAGGACATTTCTCCAAAAGCACTCCCCATGTGCAGTTGAAATCCGTAGTCTGGCTTTTTTTATGGTGGTTTTGGAACAGTGGCTTCTTCCTTGCTGAGCGGCCTTTCAGGTTATGTTGATGTAGGACTCGTTTTACTGTGGATATAGAAACCTTTGTACCCGTTTCCTCCAGCATCTTCACAAGGTCCTTTGTTGTTATTCTGGGATTGATTTGCACTTTTCGCACCAAAGTACATTCATCTCTAGGAGACAGATCGTGTCTCCTTCCTGAGCGGTATGACGGCTGCATTCTCCCATGGTGTTTATACCTGCGTACTATTGTTTGCACAAGATGAACGTGGTACCTTCAGGCATTTGGACATTTTTCCTAAGGATGAACCGGACTTGTGGATCTCTACAATTTTGTTTCTGAGGTCTTGGCTGATTTCTTTTGATTTTCCTATGATGTCAAGCAAAGAGGCACTGAGTTTGAAAGTAGGCCTTGAAATACATCCACAGGTACACCTCCAATTAACTCAAATTATGTCAATTAGCCTATCAAAAGCTTCTAAAGCCATGACATAATTTTCTGGAATTTTCTAAGCTGTTTAAAGGCACAGTCAACTTAGTGTATGTATGTAAACTTCTGACCCACTGGAATTGTGATACAGTGAATTATAAGTTAAATCATTTATCCGTTAACATTTGTTGTAAAAATTACTTGTGACTTGCACAAAGTAGATGTCCTAACCAACTTGCCAAAACTATAGTTTGTTAATAAGACATTTGTGGAGTGGTTGAAAAACAAGTTTTAATGACTTCAACCTAAGTGTATGTAAACCTCTGACTTCAACTGTATGTACATAAGCGATTTCTTTTTTTCACACCCTATGAACATCTTATAATACTGCAGTATACATACAGTGCATTCAGAAAGTATTCATACCCCTTGACCTTTACCACATTTTGTTACGTTACAGCCTTATTCTAAAATGGATTCCATTTTATTTTAGCCCCATCAATCTACACACACTACCCTATAATGACATCACAATACCCTATAATGACATCACAATACCCCATAATGACATCACAATTCCGCATAATGACAAAGTGAAAACATATTTTTAGACATTTTTGCAAATGTATTAAAAATAAAAAACAGAAATACCTTATTTACAGAAGTATTCAGACCCTTTGCTATGAAACTCGAAATTGATGCATCCTCTTTCCATTGATCATCCTTGAGATGTTTCCACAACTTGATTGGAATCCACCTGTGGTAAATTCACTTGATTGGACATGATTTGGAAAGGCACACACCTGTCTATACAAGGTCCCACAGTTGACAGTTATATCCAAAAACCTGTCAACCTAACCAGTATGTAGCCTATGAAACAAGGTTAATGTAATTAATAAAGTTAGTAATAGATAACATTCATATTCTGATTATCTCTGAAACTCACTAATACATTTGATGATACAGTGGTAGCAATGCAAGGTTATAACATTTACAGAAAAAATGGAAATGCCAGTGGTGGTGTTGCTGTTTAAATGTAAAGATTAGAGAGGATCTCATGTTAAATACAGTTGAAATAATATGGCTACAGGTTCATCTGCCTCACCTAAAGCCAATTCTTGTGGGAAGCTGTTATAGACCACCAAGTGCTAACAGTCAGTGTCTGGATAACATGTGTGAAATGTTTGTTATTGTATGTGATAGCAACAGTGAGGTACATTTTCTGGGTGATTTAAATATTGACTGCCTTTCATCAAGCTGCCCACTCAAGAAAAAGCTTCAAAACTGTAATCAGTGCCTGCAATCTCGTTCAGGTTATGAGTCAACCTACCAGGGTAGTTACAAACAGCACAGGATGGAAATCAACATGATTTGATCACATTTTTACTAATGCTGCAGTCACGTGCTTGAAAGCAGTGTCCATATCCATCTGATGTAGTGATCACAAATCAAATCAAATGTATTTATAAAGCCCTTCTTACATCAGCTGATATCTCAAAGTGCTGTACAGAAACCGAACCTAAAACAGCAAACAGAAAGCAATGCAGGTGTAGAAGCACGGTGTCTAGGAAAAACTCCCTAGAAAGGCCAGAACCTACAAAGAAACCTAGACAGGAACCAGGCTCTGAGGCGTGGCCAGTCCTCTTCTGGCTGTGCCGGGTGGAGATTATAACAGAACATGGTCAAGATGTTCAAATGTTGATAGATGACCAGCAGGGTCAAATAGTAATAATCACAGTGGTTGTTGAGGGTGCAACAGGTCAGCACCTCAGGAGTAAATGTCAGTTGGCTTTTCATACCGATCATTGAGAGTATCTCTACCACTCCTGCTGTCTCTAGAGAGTTGAAAACAGCAGGTCTGGGCCAGGTAGCAAGTCCGGTGAACAGGTCAGGGTTCCATAGCCGCAGGGAGAACAGTTGAAACTGGAGCAGCAGCACGGCCAGGTGGACTGGGGACAGCAAGGAGTCATCAGGCCAGGTAGTCCTGAGGCATGGTCCTAGTGCTCAGGTCCTCCGCGAGAGAGACAGAAAGAGAGAAAGAAAGCAAGAAAAGAAAGAACGAAAGAAAGACAGAAAGAGAAAGAAAGAAATAATTAGAGAGAGCATACCTAAATTCACAAAGGACACCGGGTAAGACAGGAGAAATAGAATATAGTAACCATATCTAGCCTCTCTGGGATATGTGGGACGCTCGCAAACAGCCAGTGAAATTGCAAGGCGCTAAATTCAAACAACAGAAATCTCATAATTAAAATTCCTCAAACCTACAAGTATGATCTTCTTGTGGCTGCAGGGGCAGTATTGAGTAGCTTGGATGAAAGGTGCCCAGAGGTGCCCAGAGTAAACTGCCTGCTCCTCAGTCCCAGTGGCTAATATATGCATATGATTAGTAGTATTGGATAGAAAACACCCTGAAGTTTCTAAAACTGTTTGAATGATGTCTGTGAGTATAACAGAACTCACATGGCAGGCAAAAACCTTAGAAGAAATCCAAACTGGAAGTGGGAAATCTGAGTTTGGTCGATTTTCAACTCAGCCCCTAACGAATACACAGTGAGCTATTGGTTATGTTGGACTTCCTAAGGCTTCCACTAGATGTCAACCGTCTTTAGAAACTTGTTTGAGGATTCTACTGTGAAGAGAGCCTGAATGAGAGGGGAATGAGTCAGTTGTCTGGCAGAGAGCCACGCGCTGGTCATGCGCATTTCACATGAGGGGAAGCTGCGTTCATTTACTTTTCTACAGACAAGAATTCTCTGATTGGAATGTTATTGAAGATTTATGATAAAAACATCCTAAAGTTTGATTCTATACTTAGTTTGAAATGTTTCTATGACCTGTAATATAACTCTTTTTTTTCATCCAACGTTCTGCTTGACCTGCACGCACGTTTGGATTTGTGTACTGAACGCCCTAACAAAAGTAGCTATTTGGACAAAAATGCTGGACATTATCGAACAAATTTATTGTGGAACTAGGATTCCTGGGATTGCATTATGATGAAGATCATCAAAGCTAAGTGAATATTTATAATGCTATTTCTGATTTCTCTTGACTCCAACATGGCGGGTATATTTATTTGTTTTCTGAGCGCCGTTCTCAGATTATTGCAAGGTTTGCTTTTTCCGTAAAGCTTTTTGAAATCTGACACAGCGGTTGCATTAACTTCTTATGGCTGCAATCCCATTAATGGGAGCGATTTGACAACAGCCAGTCAAAGTGTAGGGCGCCATTTTCAAAACATCAAAAATCTCATAATTAAAATTCCTCAAACATACATGTATCTCATACCATTTTAAAGCTATTCTAGTTATTAATCCCACCACAGTGTCCGATTTCAAATATGCTTTAAAGCAAAGCACCACAAACGATTATGTTAGGTCACCACATAGCCACAGAAAAACACAGCCATTTTTCATTAAGGTGTATCTATAATTCCATGTGTAACCCTTGTATTTTCATCAACATTTATAATAGTATATTATATCTTTTATCAATGTTTATTATGAGTATTTCTATAAATTGATGTGGCTCTCTGCAAAATCACTGGATGTTTTTGGAACTACTGAACGTAACATGCCAATGTAAACTCAGATTTTTGTAAAATATAAATATGAACTTTATCAAACAAAACATACATGTATTGTGTAACATGAAGTCCTATGAGTGTCATCTGATGAAGATCATGAAAGGTTAGTGATTCATTTTATCTCTTTGTGCTTTTTGTGACTCCTCTCTTTGGCTGGAAAAATGGCAGAGTTTTTCTTTGGCTTGGTGGTGACCTAACATAATCGTTTGTGGTGCTTTCGCTGTAAAGCCTTTTTGAAATCAGACACTGTGGTGGGATTAACAACAAGACTACCTTTAAAATGCTGGCTGGAATCGCGTCTTTAAAATGGTGTAAAAAACTTGTACGCAAGTATTGAATTGTAATTATGAGATTTTTGTTGTTTCGAATTTGGCGACCTGCAATTTCACTGGCCGTTAACGGGATTGCAGCCCTAAGAAGATTTATACACCATTTTAAAGATAAACTTCTCCTTAATGCAACCGCTGTGTCAGATTTCAAAAAGGCTTCATGGCAAAAGCACACCGTGCGATTATGTTAGGTCGGTGCCTAGCCACAGAAAACCATACAGCCGTTTTCCAACCAAGGAGAGGTGTAACGAAAGTCAGAAATAGCGTTAGAATTAATCATTTACCTTTGATGTTGGTCATCTGATGGCACTCCCAGGTCTCCATGTTAGACAATACATTTTTGTTTTGTTCGATAAAGTTAATCTTTATGTCCAAATACCTCTTTTTTGCTCACACGTTTAGTCCAGTAATCCAAATGCACAAGAGCGCTCACAAAGTATAGATGAAAAGTCAAAAAAAGTTCCATGATAGTTTGTAGAAACATGTCAAACGATGTATATAATCAATCTTTAGGATGTTTTTATCATAAATCTTCAATAATATTCCAACCGGACAATTCCTTTGTCATTAGAAAGGAAAGGGAATGGAGCTCGTGCTCAGGGCAGCGCGCGATAAAAAACTCATGGTTTTCAACCTTACCACTGGTTGAAACAGCTCTTATTCGCTCCCCTTTCGCAGTAGAAACCTGAAACAATGTTTTAAAGACTGTTGACATCTAGTGGAAGCCTTAGGAAGTACAATCTGACCCCATAGACACAGTATATTGGATAGGCAATCACTTTTAAAAAACACTAAAAACCTCAGATTTCCCACTTTCTGGTTTGTTTTTCTCAGTTTTTTCTCCTGCCATATGAGTTCTGTTATACCCACAGACATTATTTTAACAGTTTTGGAGTTTAGAGTGTTTCCTTTAAATCTACTAATTTTATGCATATTCTAGCTTCTGGGCCTGAGTAGCAGGCAGTTTACTCTGGGCACCTTATTCATCCAAGCTACTCAATACTGCCCCCCGTTCCCAAAGAAGCTAGGAAAACCAAAGTTCCAAAGGCTGTGCCTAATATAGTGTTTGAGGCCATACAGTACATTTTTGTAGTGATTCCTATGTTGTTGATGTGAAGTATATTTGTTAAGCCTTGGTGTGTAATGAGGAGAACCAGACTCTGCACTTAACACATTTATAAAATTGCTAATCCCAGTTACTAACAAGCACGCACCCACCAAGGAAATGACTGTAAAAACGGTTAAATCTCAGTGGATTGATGAGGAATAAAAAAATGGAAAAAGGAATGGCAAATAAATCTGGTTCTGCGCAACTGATTGGCCAATGAACTGCAAATTGAGAAAACTGATTGGCCAATGACTAAAATGAATAAAACGAAGAAGAAACTACACTTTGAAACGAATATAAATTACATAAAGAATGAGAGCAAAAAGCTTTGGAGCTGTGGAGTTCAATGAATTTTGGGGAAAAAAGGCAAACTCAACTCCATCATTCGTTGGAGTTGGAATCAGATGGCTCATTCATCACAAAACTGACTGATATTGTCAACTACTTTAATGGACGCCTCTCCACCATAATCCATGTAGAATCACGATTTCTCAGGGCAGCTGTCTACACCCTTTCCCTTGAGTAAAGCCAGTGTGTCTATGTATGCAGATGACTAAACACTATACACCACAGCGACTGAAATGACTGCAACACTTAATAAATAGCTGCAGTCAGTTTCAGAATGGGTGGCAAGTAATACGTTATTCCTAAATATTCCATTTATGATTTAGATAACAAGCTACTTTAACAAAATGTACGTTAGTTAACCTCTCTGGGACTAGAAGGTCAAAAGATGAAAACGTTAAAAAAAAATTGTAAATTTAAATTTGCTATTGTAAATGTAAGCAACACCTCTGCCTTTGCGGGATGCACGGGGGATATGGTCACTAATGTAACCAAGAGGTGAGGCCTCATTTAAAACCTCTCTGGGATATGTGGGACGCTAGCGTCCCACCTGGCCAAAAGCCAGTGAAAATGCAGAGCTTCATATTCAAATAAATTACTATAAAAATGTAACTTTCATGAAATCATGAAATCACACATGTAAGATACCAAATTAAAGCTACACGTATTTTGAATCCAGCCAACATGTCAGAGTTCAAAAAGGCATTTTGGCGAAAGCAAACGATGCTAATATCTGACCTCCATAAACAAAGAGAGAAAACATATTTCAACCCTGCAGGCACGACACAAAACACAGAAATAAAAATAGAAATCATCCCTTACATTTGACGAGCTTATTTTGTTGGCACTCCAATATGTCCCATAAACATCACAAATGGTCCTTTTGTTCGATTAATTCCGTCGATATATATCCAAAATGTCCATTTATTTGGCGCGTTTGATCCAGAAAAACACTGGTTCCAACTTGCGCAACGTGACTCCAAAATATCTCAAAATTTACCTGTAAACTTTGCCAAAACATTTCAAACTACTTTTGTAATACAACTTTTGGTATTTGTTTTAAGTAAATAATCAATACAATTGAAGACGGGATGATCTGTGTTCAATACAGGAAGAAAACAAACTGACTACCTTTCTGGCCACGCGCCTCTATCTAACAGTACACTTGAAGTGAACCTCGTTGTGAACAGGGCTACTTCTTCATTACACAAAGGAAAAACCTCAACCAATTTCTAAAGACTGTTGACATCCAGTGGAAGCTGTAGGAACTCCAAGAAGGTCCCTGAGAAATCTGGATTCCCAATGAAATATCATTGAAAAGAAAGTGACCCAAAAAAAATATAATCTGAATGGTTTTTCCTCTGGGTTTCACCTGCTACACAAGTTCTGTTATACTCACAGACATGATTCAAACAGTTTTAGAGACTTCAGAGTGTTTTCTATCCAATACTAATAATATGCATATCTTATGAGTAGCAGGCAGTTGAATTTGGGCATGCATTTCATACGGACGTGAAAATACTTCCCCCAGTCACAAAGAAGTTAAGTACATTCTTTGGACTACCTTGACTAACGTTAGCTATATCTAAACTATGTTAGCATGTGTAGCTAGCCAACATTAGCTGCTAGCTAGAATAGTTTGATTTAGCAAGTTCTCTTGCTAGCTAGTTAGCAAACAACCTAGATAGCTATTCAACCCTAAACTTGCCAGGTGGCTAGCTAGCTAGTTAACGTTAGCTTGATAAAATGTGTTTAGGTAGTTAACTAGATAGCTAGGTCACGTTATTTAGTGTAGCACCATAGCTAGCTAGCCAAAATTCAGCTGACATTAGATAGCTAGCTAAAATAGTATTTAAGTGCCCAGCAAACATTTGATCTTCAGACACTTAAATGTTAAACCTTATTTTGACAATTGTCCCCTTAATTCTATTCTTTTGAAGTAATTTGTCATCTACTTTCTTGAAAGGATTGTTGAAGTCTAGCTCTAATAGCATTGTCTCATGCATAAAAACATATACAGGAGAGTTAAATTATTCCTTGAAGCTATTTTATCGCCCCAGAATCCTTTTACTCTCTGTTTTAGCCGTACCCTTATCCTACTCCTCCTTTGTTCCTCTGGCAATGTAGAGGTGAATCCAGACCCTGCAGTGCCTAGCTCCACTCCTATTCCCCAGGCGCTCTCTTTTGATGACTTCTGTAACCGTAATAGTTTCATGTATGTTAACATTAGAAGCCTCCTCCTTAAGTTTGTTTTATTCACTGCTTTAGCACACTCTGCCAACCCGGATGTTCTAGCCGTGTCTGAATCCTGACTTAGGAAGACCACCAAAAATTCTCTCTTTTCTTGCTTTCTTTCTCTCTTTCTGTCTCTCTCGCGGAGAGACCTGAGCACTAGGACCATGCCTCAGGACTACCTGGCCTGATGACTCCTTGCTGTCCCCAGTCCACCTGGCCGTGCTGTTGCTCCAGTTTCAACTGACCTGAGCCCTAGGACCATGCCCCAGGACTACCTGACATGATGACTCCTTGCTGTCCCCAGTCCACCTGACCGTGCTGCTGCTCCAGTTTCAACTCTGTTCTGCCTTATTATTATACGACCATGCTGGTCATTTATGAACATTTGAACATCTTGGCCATGTTCTGTTATAATCTCCACCCGGCACAGCCAGAAGAGGACTGGCCACCCCACATAGCCTGGTTCCTCTCTAGGTTTCTTCCTAGGTTTTGGCCTTTCTAGGGAGTTTTTCCTAGCCACCGTGGTTCTACACCTGCATTGCTTGCTGTTTGGGTTTTTAGGCTGGGTTTCTGTACAGCACTTTGAGATATCAGCTGATGTACGAAGGGCTATATAAATACATTTGATTTGATTTTGATTTGATATGGGGGTGCCACATGGTTAAGTTCTTGGACCGACTCTCTTCTCTGTATACATCAATGATGTCGCTGCTGGTGAGTCTGTGATCCACCTCTATGCAGATGACACCTTTCTGTATTCTTCTGGCCCTTCTTTGGCCACTGTGTTAAAAACCCTCCAGATGAGCTTCAATGCCATACAACTCTCTTTCCGTGGCCTCCAATTGCTCTTGAATACAAGTAAAACTAAATGCATGCTCTTCAACCGATCGCTGCCTGCACCTGCCTGCCTGTCCAACATCACTACTCTGGACGACTCTGACTTAGAATATGTGGAAAATTACAAATACCTAGGTGTCTGGTTAGACTGTAAACTCTCCTTCCAGACGCACATCAAACATCTCCAATCCAAAGTGAAATCTAGGATTGGCTTCCTATTTCTCAACAACGCATCCTTCACTCGTGCTGACTTGCCTAGTAAAATAAAGGTAAAATAAATAAATAAATAAAAAACATACCCTTGTAAAACTGACCATCCTACCAATCCTCGACTTCTGCGACGTCATTTACAAAATAGCCTCCAACACTCTACTCAATAAATTGGATGCAGTCTATCACAGTGCCATCCGTTTTGTCACCAAAGCCCCATATACTACCCAGCACTGCGACCTGTACGCTCTCATTGGCTGGCCCTCGCTTCATACTCGTTGCCAAACCCACTGGCTCCAGGTCATATACAAGACCCTGCTAGGTAAATTCCCCCCTTATCTCAGCTCACTGGTCAACATAGCAGCACACACCTGTAGCACGAGCTCCAGCAGGTATATCTCTCTGGTCACCCCCAAAACCAATTCTTCCTTTGGTCGCATCTCCTCCCAGTTCTCTGCTGCCAATGACTGGAACGAACTGCAAAAATCTCTGATACTGGAAACACTTATCTCCCTCACTAGCTTTAAGCACCAGCTGTCAGAGCAGCTCACAGATTACTGCACCAGTACATAGCCCATCTATAATTTAGCCCAAACAACTACCTCTTTCCCTACTGCATTTATTTATTTATTTTGCTCCTTTGCACCCCATTATTTCTATCTCTACTTTGCACATTCTTCCACCGCAAATCAACCATTCCAGTGTTTTACTTGCTATATTGTATTTACTTTGCCACCATGGCCTTTTTTTGCCTTTACCTCCCTCCCACCTCACTTGCTCACATTGTATATAGACTCATTTAAATGAGAACTTGTTCTTAACTTGCCTACCTGGTTAAATAAAGGGGAAATAAAATACATTAAAAAAATAATAATTTAAGATCATTTAGAGATCTCTTATTTTGATCCAAGGAAGACAACTATGAGTTTATATCTGTTTTTATTTCTCCTTGAATTTGAGAAGTATGTCTCATGTGTCTTAATGTTACTGAGCGTTATTAAAGAGAGCTCATGTTCCTAGGAGAAACAAACAGGAAAAATGGAAGATCTCTTCTTCTTTCCCATGTTTTCATCCACCCACCAACTAAGTAAAGGCTTAGTGAAACCATAGGGGACCGTCTGTTCTTCAAGGCATTAGGGAGGGAAGGAATATGCATACTGGATCACCAGGGAAGCATAGATGACTCACAGTACGCTAGGTGGGAAAGGGTCTGCATACTGGATCGCCAGGGAAGCATAGATGACTCACAGTACGCTAGGTGGGAAGGGTCTGCATACTGGACCACCAGGGAAGCATAGATGACTCACAGTACCTGAGGTGGAACAAACCCACTTTTAGTAACCAACCATCTGGCCAAACGCAAACACAACATCAACACTGTGGTGATGCCAAACCCCCTAGTAAATCAGTTATTTTTTATATAACAAGGCAAGTCAGATAAGAACAAATTCTTATTTGCAATGACGACCTACACCGGCTAAACCCGGATGACGCTGGGACAATTGTGCGCCGCCCTTAGGGGATTCCTAATCACAGCCGGTTGTGATACAGCCTGGATTCTAACCAGGGTGTCTGTAGTGACACCTCTAGCACTGAGATGCCGTGCCTTAGACTACTGCGCCACTCGGGAGCACTTCCACCAACAAGTCATAATAGGAATGTCCACATTCATTCTGTCCAATCACAAACACAACACCAACACACATTACAACGCCTTCACAAACACTACACACAATAACCTGCCTTCACCAACACAATGCCTTCACAAACACAATGCCAACACCCAACATAACTCCTTCACAAACACAACACCAACACACAACTTTGTCAGTAGCAAGGTGATGCACAAAACCTTTACCAGCCTGGTGACGCCAAACCTCCTAGCAAAGTGCTAATCAGGTCAACCTCCACCTATGTAGATGCTAACTTTCTCCATCCTCATTGCCATGTTCCGCCCCTGCTGTCCACTGATGTTAAAGAGAGAGAAGGTCGGTCTCTGGATTTAACTTCAACTGAATTTGATTAGACAGTGATGGAAAGTGGAATAAATACTTGCCACAGAGAAAGGCGATCTTTGCATTGGGGCAGTGGAGAAGAGTAGAGTAGAGCAGAGTAGAGCAGAGCAGAGCAGAGTAGAGTAGAGCAGAGCAGAGTAAATCCAAATCAAATCAAATCAAATTTTATTTGTCACATACACATGGTTAGCAGATGTTAATGCGAGTGTAGCGAAATGCTTGTGCTTCTAGTTCCGACAATGCAGTAATAACGAACAAGTAATCTAACTAACAATTCCAAAAAAACTACTGTCTTATACACAGTGTAAGGGGATAAGGAATATGTACATAAGGATATATGAATGAGTGATGGTACAGAGCGGCATAGGCAAGATACAGTAGATGATATCGAGTACAGTATATACATATGAGATGAGTATGTAAACCAAGTGGCATAGTTAAAGTGGCTAGTGATACATGTATTACATAAGGATGCAGTCGATGATATAGAGTACAGTATCTACGTATGCATATGAGATGAATAATGTAGGGTAAGTAACATTATATAAGGTAGCATTGTTTAAAGTGGCTAGTGATATATTTACATCATTTCCCATCAATTCCCATTATTAAAGTGGCTAGAGTAGAGTAGAGTAGAGTAGAGTAGAGTAGAGTAGAGTAGAGTAGAGCAGAACTTCAATAGGAAGATTTAATATTTTGCAGCAAATAAAGTTATTGTTTACTTCTCTTGTTCTAGGTGTATTGAAATCAGTTGTTCTCAGTCAGATGGTTAGTTTGTTGTAAAAAAATATATATACATGTATATTTTGTTAACCTTAGGCAAGTCAGTTAAGAACAAGTTCTTATTTTCAATGACGGTCTAGGAACAGTGGGGTTAACTGGTCTAGGAACAGTGGGTTAACTGGTCTAGGAACAGTGGGTTAACTGGTCTAGGAACAGTGGGTTAACTGGTCTAGGAACAGCCACCTGTTCAGGGGCAGAACGACTTGTCAGCTCAGGGATTTGAACTTGCAACCTTGCGGTTACTAGCCCAACACTCTAACCACTAGGCCACCCTATGTTTCTGTGTGATGTTTTTTGGAGACATATTCAAGTAATTGGCTTGACATTCTTTACTAAACAACCTTTGCTGTCACAAAATAACCCAGAATAACTGGAACATTTTGAATAGAAGAGACACGGGAGGGCATATTAAACAATATGTAATACATTAAACCAAAGTTTGGAATACTGTAGCGAGCCTATTTTACAGGCCTCAGTCCGTAGCTGAGGTGGCCTGTAATACATTTGCAAAGTTTACGTCTGCAAAGTTTACGTCTGCAAAGTTTACGTCTGCAAAGTTTACGTCTGCAAAGATTACGTCTGCAAAGTTTACGTCTGCAAAGTTTACGTCTGCAAAGTTTACGTCTGCAAAGTTTACGTCTGCTAAGTTTACGTCTGCAAAGTTTACGTCTGCTAAGTTAACATCTGCTAAGTTTACGTCTGCAAAGTTATGTCTCTTTCTTTATTCTGAAGAATGCTTTTTTTCTCTTGTTCAATTGTCTATTTTCTTGTTTGCACTTTTCACATCAAACAAGTGCACACTTTAAATTACAGAACATAAATGCACTTTACCTAAAGCAGAGTTCTAAAATGTTACACAAATACACCTGTCGTACTGTATGACTTCACATGAAAACCAAAATGTATTGAAAAATGTAGTGGGGAGAACAAGTATTTGATACACTGCCGATTTTGCAGGTCTATAATTTTATCATAGGTACACTTCAATTTTTGTTTTAGATTCTGTCTCTCACAGTTGAAGTGTACCAATGATAAAAATTACAGACCTCTTTGTAAGTAGAAAAACCTGCAAAATTGTCAGTGTATCAAATTCTTGTTCTCCCCACTGTATATATGAAGACAAAAATAGCTGAATGTTTTTCTATGTACCGCTACTACTATAGAAAGCTGACAACAGTCTGCTTTAAGAACCTCCATGAAATCGTCTCTCTCTCACGCACCACCAATGTCTGCAGTAAAAGTCCACCCTCCAGACTGAGCGTGCACGGCCAGTTTACCAGCATGTGAACACAATTTTACTCAAAACCAATAACATGTAAAACACACTCAGAAATCCCTAACAACTGGTTTCTTTATAAAATCTCCTAGACAAAATTGAGTACAAGTCAGCTACTCAGTAAACATTGTCTCTGTGACTTTAAATTTTTTTTACCTCAGCTAGCATCAAGATATCATACAGTATACTCTCACTCATTGTAAATCATGTTCTTCTCTCACTCAGTTCGACACAAAAACAACACAAAACCTTTCATAACATTATAACACATTAACACATTGACAAAGTTATTAAATACTATGTTATTGCGCATTCTTTCAATATTAGAACATATTTTAAAAATGCAGTGAAAAGGAGGGACACAAGTTTATATCTGCAAAGTTCTGCCGCTTTCTATATTCTGAAGAATGGTCCGCGCGCTTGGCCAGAACTTGCTGTTTCTCCTCCTCCATGACCATTGCAGAGTGTTCACTTGCTTTCAAACCACTTGACAGTCTTGAAAACCTGGTGGAGCGTGGCGTTACTGACAATCCTTTACCTGGTCTAGAATCAGTTCAAAAGCCCTGGAAGGTGTAGACAAAGGATCCGCTTTGGGAAAGTCGTATTCCTGGACGTAATGCTGGTTGTGCTGGTAAGTAGACGTCTCTCTGATATCCAGTGTTTCTTCATGTCTGTATGAAATAACACTTACAATGTAATAAATAATACGTAAAAAAATTAAATACTGAACAGTTTCTGAACAGTTCCTGCACAGTTTCCTAAAGACTTGAAGCGAAGCTGCTATCTCTATTGGCTCCATCTTGACTTGAAATTCAGCTCCCTGAAGTCGACACATAAATGCCAGCTGCTGTCCTTCTTGCACAAAGACCACCGGGGATGAATGTGGAAATCTTGATCCAGCCTCTCTCCAGTAAGTTTTGGATATATTATTTCACCTCTTTGTATAGAGGTTTCAGGAAAAGAGTTGTAACTTTTCTGGACAGGCGTGTGATCCTACAAGTTGAGTTTCAGCTTATTCTTATGGCTAGGCCCTCGACAACATTCCGCTGAAAAGGCAGAGCACCGAATTCAAAATATTTTTTGGAAATATGTAACTTTCACACATTCACAACTGCAATACACCAAATTAAAGATAAACTTCTTGTTAAACTACCCATCGTGTCCGATTTCAAAAAGGCTTTACAACGAAAGCACACCATATGATTATGTTAGGTCAGAGCCTAGTCACAAAAACACACAAAGCCATTTTCCAGCCAAAGAGAGGAGTCACATAAAGCAGACATAGAGATAAAATTAATCACTAACCTTTGATGATCTTCATCAGATGGCACTCATAGGACTTCAAGTCACACAATACATGTATGTTTTGTTCGATAAAATTCATATTTATATCCAAAAATCTCAGTTTACATTGGCGCTTTATGGTCAGTAATGTTGTGCCTCGAAAATATCAATTTACAGAAATACTCATAATAAACTTTGATTAAAGATACAACTATTATGCACAGAATTATAGATCCACTTCTCCTTAATGCAACTGCTGTGTCAGATTTCAAAAAAGCTTTATGGAAAAGCAAACCATGCAATAATCTGAGTACGGCGCTCAGACACAAAAACAAGCCATGCAGATATCCACCATGTTGTGGAGTCAGTAAAAGTCAGAAATAGTGTTATAAATATTCTCTTACCTTTGATGATCTTTATCAGATTGCACTCCCAGAAATCTCAGTTGCACATCTCAGTTGCACAATA
Source organism: Oncorhynchus tshawytscha (assembly GCF_018296145.1). Taxonomy (NCBI): domain Eukaryota; kingdom Metazoa; phylum Chordata; class Actinopteri; order Salmoniformes; family Salmonidae; genus Oncorhynchus; species Oncorhynchus tshawytscha. The sequence goes on along the minus strand of NW_024607518.1, from coordinate 5,819 downwards.
AATGTTTGTTTTGTTCGATAAAGTCCATCATTTATGTCCAAATACCTCCTTTTGTTAGCGCTTTTGATAAACAAATCCAAACTCATGAGGCACGGGCAAGTCCAGGCGAAAGTTCAGATGAAAAGTTCAAAAAGTTATATTACAGTTTGTAGAAACATGTCAAAAGATGTATAGAATCAATCTTTAGGATGTTTTTAACATAAATCTTCAATAATGTTCCAACCGGAGAATTCCTCATGTGTGCGCTCTCATGTGTGCGCTCTCTGCCAGACCCCTGACTCAATCAGCTCTCATTCTCCCCTCAAACAACGTTCTAAAGACTGTTGACATCTAGTGGAAGCCGTAGGAAGTGCAATATGACCCCATAGACAATGTATATTCGATAGGCAATGAGTTGAAAAACTACAAACCTCAGATTTCCCACTTCCTGGTTGGATTTTTCTCAGGTTTTTGCCTGTCATATGAGTTCTGTTATACTCACAGACATCATTCAAGCAGTTGTAGAAACTTCAGAGTGTTTTCTATCCAACACCACTAATACTATGCATATATTAGCTTTTGGGCCTGAGTAGCAGGAGGTTTAATCTGGGAATGCCCTCCGACACGTTGGTGCGGCCGGCTTCCGGGTTAAGTGGGCGTTGTGTCAAGAAGCAGTGTTGCTTGGATGGGTTATGTTTTGGAGGACGCACGGCTATCAACCTTCGCATCTCCAGAGTCCGTACTGGAATTGCGGCGATGGGGACATGACTGTAACTACCAATTGGACACGAAAATGGGGTAAAAAAATAAAAATAACATCATTGTTCCTTCCTAATCTATAGAGCCCTTCTTACATCGGCCAATGTCACTGTTACGCACGCCTCTATGAAGAGGGAACGCAACACCCTGCTACAACTAAACTCTCCGTGAAGCGAAAAAGGTATGGACTGTAGGTGCAAGTAAGAATGACAACAGGCAGAATGGTAGTACCGTTTACAAGGACTTTATTCCTTTACACGGTAATATGGGGAAAAGGGGCTGGACTGAACCAAAGCAAAGAAAGTAAATCTCAAAGCCCCCCTCTCTATTTTACCTGCCTACCCACTACTTACCTAATTTAGCACCACCTGGTGCCCTAACCAAAATACAAGGGGTGGTCCGCCCAGGTCTTACCTAGTGTGTCTAGACAGCGAATATGCTACGGGTATATGTATGCCCGCGGGCCTCTTGCCTAAGCACTCCCTAGGTGCCTTCCCCTTTCCCCCCTGGGAACAAATGAAACAGAATATTAAACAATTTCAAACAAACTAAGAAACAAAAGGATGTCAAATAAGTTCTATCTGAGCAACAAACTCACAGAACATACCACTTTCCAGCAATGTACTCCCAGCAAAATCAACCTCTATCACAATCAATCTCAGCAATCCCTACCTCCAGCAAAATCTCTACCTCCAAAAAAATCTCTAACAAATCTCTAACAAATCTCTAACAAATCTCTAACAAATCTACCTCCAGCAAAATCCTCTACAAAAAGAAAAAAGATCTCCTGAACAGAACACTGGCTTTTATATAGCTTCTGAAGGAATGGGGAATTGGAGACAGCTGTGTCTTGACGAGGGGGCGGGGTCAGCTCTCCAATTAGCCCTGGAGTCGACCAATCAGCTGCTTGAGGGATTTCAGGAAGCCATTTCCTGAAATAAACACATGCAAATACACAAACTACAACACATAATCTGGGGAACGTAACAGTCACAAAGTGCTGTACAGAAACCCAGCCTAAAACCCCAAACAGCAAACAATGCAGATGTAGAAGCACGATGGGTAGGAAAAACTCCCTAGAAACTCCCCAGAACCTAGGAAGAAACCTAGAGAGAGGAACTATAAGGGCACAAGGCGAGACCCAAATGCAGACACAGGAGGCAGATGGTAGAGCTCCAATATTTATTATAACATAGGGAATAGGCAAAGTAAGGTCGGGGACAGGCGAGAGTTCATTAACCAAACAGTGCAAACAGTACCAAACGATAGGCAGCTTCGAGGTCAGGCAGGGGTCAGAAAGCAGATCAGAGTCCAAAACAGTTCAAGGGGATAGGCAGGCTGGTAGTCAGAACAGGCAAGGGTTTAACCAGGAGGACTGGAAACAAACAGCCTGGAGAAAATAGGAGCAAAGGAAAAATGCTGGTTAACTTGGCAAATAAGACAAACTGGCAATGAGAGACAGGAAACACATGGATAAATACACCGGGGATAGTAAGCGACACCTGGAAGGGGTGGAGACATTAACAAGGACAGGTAAACTAGATCAGAGTGTGACAGGAACCTAGGAAGAAACCAAGAGAGGAACCAGGCTCTGAGGGGTGGCCAGTCCTCTTCTGGCTGTGCCAGAACATGGCCAAGATGTTCAAACTTTCATAGATGACCAGCATGGTCAAGATGTTCAAACTTTCATAGATGACCAGCATGGTCAAGATGTTCAAACTTTCATAGATGACCAGCATGGTCAAGATGTTCAAACTTTCATAGATGATCAGCATGGTCAAATAATAAGATTCACAGTGGTTGTAGAGGTCAACAGGTCAGCACCTCAGGAGTACAGTTGGCTTTTCATAGCCGATCACACAGAGTTAGAGACAGCGTGTGTGGTAGGGAGAGAGAGTCGAAAACAGCAGGTCCTGGACAAAGTAGCATGTCCGGTTGAACACGTCAGGGTTCTATAGCCGCAAGCAGAACAGTTGAAACTGGAGCAGCAGCATGAGCAGGTGGACTGTGGACAGCAAGGAGTCATCAGGCCATCACTTTAAATGGCAGAGACCATGGTTTCAGCAGCTTTTTTATTTTACATTCATCACCTCACTCAGCAGTGCACTGAGATTCACACCATCAGTCTGTTAACTGTTTTCTCTGATGAGTTCCTCTATGACATTAAAGCCTAGTAGTGGACAGTCTACACAGATCTGACTAACTAGCATAGGCACATGAATGGCCATTTTCCCATGTTTACTACTCAGAAGCTTTAGGGACATTTCAATCCATCCATCAAAGGGGAAAATAGTTCAATTTCTTCAGTTAACAAAGTCTCAAGGGGTTGGATCTCAACACCTGGCAAAGCGTTCTCTACCCAGGCCCTCCCTACAATGCTAGACTGTGCCCCATTGACTAAGAACATCTCAACTTTGACTCCATTACATAGGCATGAGACCATACATCTATTTCCAATAAGCTGTGCGACGCTTTTCACCTTTGGGTGTCTCTTCTGAGTGTTGGTGTTCCTGTGTGTGGACGTGTAGCTGTTTTCTCTGTCTTCATACAGTTGATTTGGAGTAGGGGACATTTTGTTTTCAGAGGTCACTGTCTGTCGCTCGCCAGTGACCTGGATCCGTTTCCCGACGTCTGTCTCATTAGGCAGCCGACATCTCTGTGTCCTTCTTGTCCACAACGGAATCAGTGAGGGCAGCTTTCAATTCCCTGCTGGACACAGTCTTTAAATGTACCCTTAGTGTGGGCCATGTCTGTCATCGTTGCTGTGGATGGTAGTGGAGAGGAATATCCTGGTGCCTCTCTTGTCAGTGCTCTGGAGGATAGGTTATGGGCATATCCCTGGGCCTCGCCTCCGGAGGGTGGGGGATGTGTGTAGCCCTGGTCCTCACCTGCAGCAGGTTTAATCTTTTTCATCAGGTTTTTAGCCATTACAGACACTGTTGCGGTCAGCTCCTGGATGGCTGTGAAATTGGCTTTCACTTCACCATCAACCTGAGTGGGGGGGAAAGACTGGTCATAATATTCACTGTCCTCTTGTTGCTGTGCTGTGCTGACATGTACAGGTTTGTGCACTGTGACGTGACCTAGACGTTTCTGTCTATCTGCTTCCTCACTGGCTGTGTGTGTTATCTGCTCGAGGATTAAGTTGTCAGTCACACTACAATCAGGGGTATATTTCTTGAGGTCATCTCTGATTTTAGTGTATTTTTCACTGAGCCCTTGGTAAAGTGTGTGAAGGAACACACCCTGAACCATCTTCTTGTCATTCTAGTTGTTACATAGAATGTTCTTTCATATTCTTTTGATATTAGAACGTTTGAAAGTTCTACTACATACCTGTAATGGTAAAAAGAACTGACACACTTCTGCAAAGTTCTGGCACATTCTTTATTCTGAAGAATGTTGTGAGTGCTTGGCTAGAACTGTCAGTTCCTCCTACCACAGTGCAACAGCAGCATATGGATAATCTAACAGCCTGATGGACAATCTTATGCTAAAGAATGTAGAATATACAGTTTAGATCAATTAAGAACAATTCATAAATAAATTGGTTTAAAAATATATATTTCTAGCAACGGGGTGTCTGTTTGTAGTGACTTTGTTTTCAACCCACTACACCCTCCCCTTCTCTTTTTGATGACTCCTGGCATCTATCTACACCTACATCTGTTATACATGTGGGATCCATAGTATCACATCCAAATCAAATCAATCCAATTTCAAAGTTTGGAATAATTTAGCTTGCCTACATTGGTGATACAGATGTAGGATCTTAATTTGATCATTTTGTTGCTGATAATTTCTTTGTGGTGTTTTATAGTTTTAAAAAGGTTTCTAAAGTTTGTCATTTCAACTTTGAAATATCAGACTTGATTTCCCCTAAAGAGAAATGTATTAATTCACATTTCCTGTTAGTGAAGGACTATTTTCCTGATGAATCAAAATCGCTCGATTAATTAATTAATTTTATTAACCTTCATTAAATTAAGATCCTACATCTGTACATTATGGTTTAACAAATGTGCAAAATGTATATAATGTGCTCTATAGGTACAATAATTCACTGGTCACCTAGAAATGTCCTTGTTTTTGAAAGAAAAGCATTTTTTTTGTCCATTAAAATAACATCAGATTAATCAGAAATACAGTGTAGACATTGTTAATGTTGTATATGACTATTGTAGCTGGAAACGGCTGATTACCTCTTGCGACTAGGGGGCAGTATTTTCATTTTTGGATAAAAAACGTTCCTGTTTTAAACAGGATATTTTGTCACGACAAGATGCTCGACTATGCATATAATTGACAGCTTTGGATAGAAAACACACTGACGTTTCCAAAACTGCAAAGATATTGTCTGCTAGTGCAACAGAACTGATGTTACAGGCGAAACCCAGATAAAAATCCAATCAGGAAGTGCCGCATTTTTTGAAACCGCTTCATGCCAATGACTCCTTATATGGCTGTGAATGGGCTACGAATGAGCTTACGCTTTCTACGTATTCCCCAAGGTGTCTACAGCATTGTGACGTCTTTTTACGCATTTATGTTGAAGAATAGCCGTAAGGGACCACATTGAGCAAGTGGTCACATGATGGCTCCCGCAGAAAATATTGCGTAAAGTACTGAGGTAGCCATTATTCCAATCATTTCTAATGAGAAACCAATTGTCCCGACGGATATATTATCGAATAGATATGTATAGAAATATAAATAGATATGTGAAAAACACCTTGAGGATTGATTCTAAACAACATTTGCCATGTTTCTGTCGATATTATGGAGCTAATTTGGAAAAAAGTTTGGCGTTGTAGTGATCGCTTTTTCCGGTCGATTTCTCAGCCAAACGTGAAGACAAACGGGAGCTATTTCGCCTACAGAAATAATAATTTTGGAAAAAAGGAACATTTGCTATCTAACTGGGAGTCTCTTGAGTGAAAACATCTGAAGTTCTTCAAAGGTAAATGATTTAACTTGATTGCTTTTCTTACTTTCGTGAAAATGTTGCCTGCCGCAGGCAGAGCCTAGCATAGCATTATGCCATGATTAACTTACACAAATGCTTGTCTAGCGTTGGCTGT
>NW_024607517.1:22500-28600 GCF_018296145.1 Oncorhynchus tshawytscha | reverse complement strand
TAAAGCTGTCCCCTCGTGTGCTCGTTAGATCAAGTAGTGTTCCTGTGAGCGCATTTGTGTCCCCACAGATGAGGACATTTCCCTGGGCCTCTCTCTCTATCTATCTATTCTCATTCTCTCTCTCCTCTCTCTCTCTCTCTCTCTCTCTCTCTCTCTCTCTCTCTCTCTCTCTCTTTCTATCTATCTCACTCTCTCTCCTGTTTTCCTCTCTCTCTCTCTCTCTCTCCTGTTCCCCTCTCTCTATCTCTCTCTCTTCTCACTCTCTCTCCTGTTTTCCCCTCTCTCTCTCTCTCTCTCTCTCTCTCTCACTCTCACTCTCCTGTTCCCCCTCTATCTCACTCTCTCTTTCTCGCTTTCTCACTCTCTCCTGTTTCCCTCCTCTCTCTCTCTCTCTCTATCACACTCTCCTGTTTTCCTCTCCCCTCTCTCTCTCTCTCTCTCTCACTCTCACACTCTCTCCTGTTTTCCTCTCCTCTCTCTCTCTCTCTCTCTCTCACTCTCACTCTCCTGTTCCCCTCTCTATATCTCACTCTCTCCTGTTTCCCCCTCTATCTCTCTCTCTCTATCTCTCTCTATCGCTCTCTCTCTCTCTCTTCTCTCTCTATCGCTCTCTCTCTCTCTCTCTCTCTCTCTCTCTCTCTCTCTATCTCACACTCTCTCCTGTTTCCCCCCTCTCTCTCTCAGTACAGAAACTATACAGTAGTTACAGATAGTTCAGGCCTTCACAGGTAGATTTGCCTCTCTAACTATAGCCTCCAACACACTGACTAGACAGATGTAACCAGAACACTACATCGACATGGATCACAATAATATCTCTATTAGCATCTCTATTAGCATCTCTATTAGGATCTCTATTAGCATCTCTATCAGGATCTCTGTTAGCATCTCTATTAGGATCTCTATTAGCATCTCTATTAGCATCTCTGTTAGGCTCTCTATTAGGATCTCTATTAGCATCTCTATTAGGATCTCTATTAGGATCTCTATTAGCATCTCTATTAGGATCTCTATTAGCACCTCTATTAGCATCTCTATTAGGATCTCTATTAGCATCTCTATTAGCATCTCTATTAGGATCTCTATTAGGATCTCTATTAGCATCTCTATTAGGATCTCTATTAGCACCTCTATTAGCATCTCTATTAGCATCTCTATTGGGATCCCTATTAGCATCTCTATTAGGATCTCTATTAGCATCTCTATTAGCATCTCTATCAGGATCTCTGTTAGATCTCTATTAGCATCTCTATTAGCATCTCTATTAGGATCTCTATTAGCATCTCTATTAGCATCTCTATTAGGATCTCTATTAGCATCTCTATTAGCATCTCTATTAGCATCTTTATTAGCATCTCTATTAGCATCTCTATTAGGATCTCTATTAGCATCCCTATTAGCATCTCTATTAGGATCTCTATTAGCGTCTCTATTAGCATCTCTATTAGGATCTCTATTAGCATCTCTATTAGCATCTCTATTAGCATCTCTATTAGCATCTCTATATGTATACCTGAAGTCTTTCATCAGTGTTTAAAGTTATTTCCATCCCCAGAAGTATCTTATCTGAACAGGATTCGAAGGTTTGGTGGTGGAGAGTGTTTTAGAGAGGCTAGGGGGTACCGGAGTAGAGAGACGTTCAGTTACTACGGCAACACAGGAGCTTATAGACACAGGTCAGGTATTACTAGTCGATGATGAACATCCAATTCTCATCCTTACACTAATTGTTCTATTTCATTCTATGGGTACAAGACTCAGAGAGACCGAGACGGGGTCGTCTGGGCTGGGGATTGGAGTGGAGGGTGGATGGCGTTTTCTGTGACATTTTGGGGGCAGAAGGGGATGTTTTGGGGTGTGTCTGGTACAGGGAGCTGGTAGAATTAGTGGTGGGGGTATCTGGGACAGAGAGAGTCAGTAGTTGTAAGTAGAAGGGGAGGTTTTGGGGTGTGTCTGGTACAGGGAGCTGGTAGAAGTAGTGGTGGGGGTATCTGGGACAGAGAGAGTCAGTAGTTTTAAGTAGAAGGGGTTTGGAGTTTAGGGATGGAGGGTGTGAAAACTAGAGAGGTTATGTTCAGGTCATCTCTGATGTTTTGGGGACAGAGGGGTGTCTTGGGGGGTGCAGAGGGGTTTCTGAGATGAAAAAGGTGAGAAGGACTGAGACAGAGTTTTCCCATGATCCCTGCTGACCTGGGGTGGGGAGAGGGGTGGAGGGGGTGGAGGGTAGAGGGGGAGAGGGGAGAGGGGTGTAGGGGAGAGGGGAGAGGGGGTGGAGGGGGAGAGGAGAGGCAGACGTACCTGGGTCATGTGTGTGTGTGTGTGTGTGTGTGTGTGTGTGTGTGTGTGTGTGTGTGTGTGTGTGTGTGTGTGTGTGTGTGTGTGTGTGTGTGTGTGTGTGTGTGTGTGTGTGTGTGTGTGTGTGTGTGTGTGTGTGAGAGAGAGAGCAACACTGCTAGTGTTACCTGTTACGTAACTATCTGTTATCATTCTGTTGTGTCTCCATTAAACAGGAAGGAGACAACTGGGATAACTCAATGAGTCTGTAGTGACAACCTCTAGCCAATCAGAGGCTGTAGTGATAACCTCTAGCCAATCAGAGGCTGTAGTGATAACCTCTAGCCAATCAGAGTCTGTATTGATAACCTCTAGCCAATCAGTCTGTAGTGATAACCTCTAGCCAATCAGAGGCTGTAGTGATAACCTCTAGCCAATCAGAGGCTGTAGTGATAACCACACCCACTACACTAAACACTACACTAAACACTACACTCACTACACTAAACACTACACTCACTACACTAAACACTACACTAAACACTACACTCACTACACTAAACACTACACTAAACACTACACTCACTACACTAAACACTACACTCAGTACACTAAACACTACACTCACTACACTAAACACTACACTCACTACACTAAACACTACACTCACTACACTAAACACTACACTAAACACTACACTAAACACTACACACTACACTAAACACTACACTAAAAACTACACTCACTACACTAAACACTACACTCACTACACTAAACACTACACTCACTACACTAAACACTACACTAAACACTACACTCACTACACTAAACACTACACTAAACACTACACTAAACACTACACTCACTACACTAAACACTAAACTAAACACAACACTCACTACACTAAACACTACACTCACTACACTAAACACTACACTAAACACTACACTAAACACTAAACTAAACACTACACTAAACATTACACTCACTACACTAAACACTACACTAAACACTACACTAAACACTACACTAAACACTACACTCACTACACTCACTACACTAAACACTACACTAAACACTACACTAAACAATACACTAAACACTACACTAAACACTACAATCACTACACTAAACACTACACTAAACACTACACTAAACACTACGCTTACTACACTCACTACACTAAACACTACAATAAACACTACACTCACTACACTAAACACTACACTCACTAAACACTAAACTAAACACTACACTAAACACTACACTCACTACACTAAACACTACACTCACTACACTAAACACTACACTAAACACTACACTCACTACACTAAACACTACACAAAACACTACACTCACTACACTAAACACTACACTAAACTAAACACTACACTCACTACACTAAACACTACACTAAACACGTCACTCACTACACTAAACACTACACTCACTACACTCACTACACTAATCACTACACTAAACACTATACTAAACACTACACTCACTACACTAAACACTACACTAAACACTACAGTCACTACACTAAACACTAAACTAAACACAACACTAAACACTACACTCACTACACTAAACACTACACTAAACATTACACTCACTACACTAAACACTACACTAAACACTACACTCACTACACTAAACACTACACTCACTACACTAAACACTACACTAAACACTACACTAAACACTACACTAAACAATACACTAAACACTACACTAAACACTAAACACTACACTAAACACTACACTAAACACTACGCTCACTACACTCACTACACTAAACACTACACTAAACACTACACTCACTACACTAAACACTACACTCACTAAACACTACACTAAACACTACACTCACTACACTAAACACTACACTCACTACACTAAACACTACACTAAACACTACACTCACTACACTAAACACTACACAAAACACTACACTCACTACACTAAACACTACACTAAACTAAACACTACACTCACTACACTAAACACTACACTAAACACGTCACTCACTACACTAAACACTACACTCACTACACTCACTACACTCACTACACTAAACACTACACTAAACACTACACTAAACACTACACTAAACACTATACTCACTACACTAAACACTACACAAAACACTACACTCACTACACTAAACACTACACTAAACTAAACACTACACTCACTACACTAAACACTACACTCACTACACTAAACACTACACTAAACACTACACTCACTACACTAAACACTACACAAAACACTACACTCACTACACTAAACACTACACTAAACTAAACACTACACTCACTACACTAAACACTACACTAAACACGTCACTCACTACACTAAACACTACACTCACTACACTCACTACACTCACTACACTAAACACTACACTAAACACTACACTAAACACTACACTAAACACTATACTCACTGCACTAAACACTACACTAAACACTACACTAAACACTACACTAAACACTACACTAAACACTACACTCACTACACTAAACACTACACTAAACACTACACTAAACACTACACTAAACACTAAACTAAACACTACACTAAACACTACACTCACTACACTAAACACTACACTAAACACTACACTAAACACTACACTCACTACAGTAAACACTACACTAAACACTACACTCACTACACTAAACACTACACTCACTACACTAAACACTACACTAAACACTACACTAAACACTACACTAAACACTACACTAAACACTACACTAAACACTACACTCACTACACTAAACACTACACTAAACACTACACTCACTACACTCACTACACTAAACACTACACTAAACACTACACTCACTACACTATACACTACACTCACTACACTAAACACTACACTAAACACTACACTAAACACTTCACTAAACACTATACTCACTACACTAAACACTACACTCACTACACTAAACACTACACTCACTACACTAAACACTACACTAAACACTACACTCACGACACTAAACACTACACTAAACACTACACTCACTACACTAAACACTACACTAAACTAAACACTGCACTCACTACACTAAACACTACACTAAACACTACACTAAACACTATACTCACTACACTAAACACTACACTCACTACACTAAACACTACACTAAACACTCCACTAAACACTACACTAAACACTACACTCACTACACTCACTACACTAAACACTACACTCACTACACTCACTACACTAAACACTACACTCACTACACTAAACACTACACTCACTACACTAAACACTACACTAAACACTACACTCACTACACTCACTACACTAAACACTACACTCACTACACTAAACACTACACTCACTACACTAAACACTACACTAAACACTACACTCACTAAACTAAACACTACACTCACTACACTAAACACTACACTCACTACACTAAACACTACACTAAACACTACACTCACTACACTAAACACTAGACTCACTACACTAAACACTATACTCACTACACTAAACACTACACTCACTACACTAAACACTACACTAAACACTACACTCACTACACTAAACACTACACTCACTACACTCACTACACTAAACACTACACTCACTACACTAAACACTACACTCACTACACTAAACACTACACTCACTACACTAAACACTACACTAAACACTACACTCACTACACTAAACACTACACTCACTACACTAAACACCACACTAAACACTACACTAAACACTACACTAAACACTACACTCACTACACTAAACACTACACTAAACACTATGCTCACTACACTAAACACTACA
>NW_024607517.1:0-15000 GCF_018296145.1 Oncorhynchus tshawytscha | reverse complement strand
AACACCGAGCGTGACAAAGTGTCGAGCTGCTCTCAAAACAAACACAGGATTTTGGGTAATAAAACGATGAGAGACGGAGAAAGCAGACTTACCGCTATGGTTACGCCTAATTTGAATATTCTCCTCCTTCACGCCAACTACAACATTCTCTCCGTCCTCCGTCTCACTCAAACATTCCCTTTTCACTGAGAATGGATGGAGTCAGATTAGTGGATAGACGAAACTCTCTCACAGCTCCAGCCTGTCCTCCTCCTCCTCCTCCCCCTCCTCCTCCTCCTCCTCCTCTCCTCCTCCTCCTACTCCTCCCTCCTCCTCCTCCTCCTCCTCTCCTCCTCCTCTCTCCTCCTCCTCCTCCTCCTCATCCTCCTCCTCCTCCTCCTCTCCTCCTCCTCCTCCTCATCCTCCTCCTCCTCTCCTCCTCTCCTCCTCCTACTCCTCCTCCTCCTTCTCCCCTCCCCTCACCTCCTCCTCCTCCTTCCCTCACCACCCCACCCCTCCTCTTCCTCCTTCTCCTCCTCCTCCTTCTCCTCCTCCTCCTTCTCCCATCCCCTCCCTCCTCCTCCTCTCCTCCTCCTTCTCCTCTCCTCCTCTTCCTCCTCCTCCTTCTCCTCTCCTCCTCCTCCTCCCCCCTCCTCCCTCCTCCCCCCCCCTCCCCTCCTCCTCCTCCTCCTCCTCCTCCTCCTCCTCCTTCTCATCTTCCTCCTCCTCCTCTCCTCCTCCTTCTCATCCTCCTCCTCCTCTCCTCCTCTCCTACTCCTACTCCTCCTCCTCCTTCTCCCCTCCCCTCACCTCCTCCTCCTCCTTCCCCTCACCACCCCACCCCTCCTCCTCCTCCTTCTCCTCCTCCTTTTCCTCCTCCTCCTTCTCCCATCCCCTCCCCCTCCTCCTCCTTCTCCTCCTCCTTCCTCCTCTCCTCCTCTTCCTCCTCCTTCTTCTCCTCTCCTCCTCCTCCTTCTCCCCTCCCCCCCTCCCCCCCCCCTCCCCCCTCCTCCTCCTCCTCCTCCTCTCTCCTCTTCTTCTCCTCCTCTACTCCTTCTTCTCCTCCTCCTACTTCTCCCCTCCCCCTCCTCCTCCTTCTTCCCTCCCCTCCCTTTCTCCTCCTTCTCCTCCCCTCCCTTCCTCCTCCTCTTCTTCCTCCACCAGAGAGAGAGAGGGAACAATGTCAACATGTGTCTGTGAAATTATATGTCTGCATGTCAAATGTCTCCTTATAACTACTGTACCCAGGTACCCTCTGGTCCCTGGGTAAAGGTAGTGGGTAAAGGTAGTGGGTAAAGGTAGTGGGTAAAGGTAGTGGGTTAAGGTAGTGGGTAAATGTAGTGGGTAAAGGTAGTGGGTTAAGGTAGTGGGTAAAGGTAGTGGGTAAAGGTAGTGGGTTAAGGTAGTGGGTAAAGGTAGTGGGTAAAGGTAGTGGGTAAAGGTAGTGGGTAAAGGTAGTGGGTTAAGGTAGTGGGTAAAGGTAGTGGGTAAAGGTAGTGGGTTAAGGTAGTGGGTTAAGGTAGTGGGTTAAGGTAGTGTACTACATAGGGAACAGTACCTCTGGTCCCTGGGTAAAGGTAGTGGGTTAAGGTAGTGGGTAAAGGTAGTGGGTAAAGGTAGTGGGTTAAGGTAGTGGGTAAAGGTAGTGGGTAAAGGTAGTGGGTTAAGGTAGTGGGTAAAGGTAGTGGGTTAAGGTAGTGTACTACATAGGGAACAGTACCTCTGGTCCCTGGGTAAAGGTAGTGGGTTAAGGTAGTGGGTAAAGGTAGTGGGTCAAGGTAGTGGGTCAAGGTTAGGGGTAAAGGTAGTGGGTTAAGGTAGTGGGTAAAGGTAGTGGGTTAAGGTAGTGGGTTAAGGTAGTGGGTTAAGGTAGTGGGTAGGTAGTGGGTAAAGGTAGTGGGTTAAGGTAGTGGTCCCTAAAGGTAGTGGGTAAAGGTAGTGGGTTAAGGTGGGTCAAGGTAGTGGGTTAAGTGGGTAAAGGTAGTGGGTAAAGGTAGTGGGTTAAGGTAGTGGAAGGTAGTGGGTTAAGGTGGTGGGTTAAATTAGTGGGTAAAGGTAGTGGGGAAAGGTAGTGGGTTAAGGTAGTGGGTTAAGGTAGTGTACTACATAGGGAACAGTACCTCTGGTCCCTGGGTAAAGGGTCCCTGGGTAAAGGTAGTGGGTAAAGGTAGTGGGTAAAGGTAGTGGGTTAAGGTAGTGGGTAAAGGTAGTGGGTGGGTTAAGGTAGTGGGTTAAGGTAGTGGGTAAAGGTAGTGGGTTAAGGTAGTGTACTACATAGGGTAACAGTACCTCTGGTCCCTGGGTAAAGGTAGTGGGTTAAAGGTAGTGGGTAAAGGTAGTGGGTTAAGGTAGTGGGTTAAAGTGTAGTGGGTTAAAGGTAGTGGGTCAAGGTAAGGTGGGTTAAGGTAGTGGGTAAAGGTAGTGGGTTAAGGTAGTGGGTAAAGGTAAAGTGGGTTAAGGTAGTGGGTAAAGGTAAAGGGGGTTAAGGTAGTGGGTTAAGGTAGTGGGTTAAGGTAGTGGGAACAGTAAAGGTAAAGGTAGGGGTAAAGGTAGTGGGTAGTGGGTTAAAGGTAGTGGGTTAAGGTAGTGGGTAAAGGTAGTAGTGGGTTAAGGTAGTGGGTAAAGGTAGTGGGTTAAGGTAGTGGGTAAAGGTAGTGGGTTAAAGGTAGTGGGTAAAGGTACCTCTGGTCCCTGGGTAAAGGTAGTGGGTTAAGGTAGTGGGTTAAGGTAGTGGGTAAAGGTAGTGGGTAAAGGTAGTGGGTAAAGGTAGTGGGTTAAGGTAGTGGGTTAAGGTAGTGGTAGTGGGTAAATGGTAGTAGGGAACAGTAGTGGGTAAAGGTAGGTAGTGGGTAAAGGTAAAGGTAGTGGGTTAAGGTAGTGTACTACATAGGGGTTAACAGTACCCTCTGGTCCCTGAGTAAAGATAGTGGGTAAAGGTAGTGGGTTAAGGTCGGTAGTGGTAAAGGTAGTGGGTTAAGGTAGTGGGTAAAGGTAGTGGGTTAAGGTAGTGGGTAAAGGTAGTGGGTAAAGGTAGTGGGTTAAGGTAGTGGGTAAAGGTGGTGGGGTTAAAGGTAGTGGGTAAAGGTAGTGGTTAAAGGTAGTGGGTAAAGGTAGTGGGTTAAGGTAGTGGGTAAAGGTAGTGGGTTAAGGTAGTGGGTCAAGGTAGTGGGTTAAGGTAAAATCAAATCAAATCAAATCAAATTTTATTTGTCACATACACATGGTTAGCAGATGTTAATGCGAGTGTAGCGAAATGCTTGTGCTTCTAGTTCCGACAATGCAGTAATAACGAACAAGTAATCTAACTAACAATTCCAAAAAAACTAATGTCTTATACACAGTGTAAGGGGATAAAGAATCTGTACATAAGGATATATGAATGAGTGATGGTACAGAGCAGCATAGGCAAGATACAGTAGATGATATCGAGTACAGTATATACATATGAGATGAGTATGTAAACCAAGTGGCATAGTTAAAGTGGCTAGTGATACATGTATTACATAAGGATGCAGTCGATGATATAGAGTACAGTATCTACGTATGCATATGAGATGAACAATGTAGGGTAAGTAACATTATATAAGGTAGCATTGTTTAAAGTGGCTAGTGATATATTTACATCATTTCCCATCAATTCCCATTATTAAAGTGGCTGGAGTAGAGTCAGTGTCATTGACAGTGTGTTGGCAGTAGCCACTCAATGTTAGTGGTGGCTGTTTAACAGTCTGATGGCCTTGAGATAGAAGCTGTTTTTCAGTCTCTCGGTCCCAGCTTTGATGCACCTGTACTGACCTCGCCTTCTGGATGACAGCGGGGTGAACAGGCAGTGGCTCGGGTGGTTGATGTCCACCCGAGCTCGGGTGGTTGATGTCCTTGATGATCTTTATGGCCTTCCTGTAGCATCGGGTGGTGTAGGTGTCCTGGAGGGCAGGTAGTTTGCCCCCGGTGATGCGTTGTGCAGACCTCACTACCCTCTCGAGAGCCTTACGGTTGAGGGCGGTGCAGTTGCCATACCAGGCGGTGATACAGCCCGCCAGGATGCTCTCGATTGTGCATCTGTAGAAGTTTGTGAGTGCTTTTGGTGACAAGCCGAATTTCTTCAGCCTCCTGAGGTTGAAGAGGCGCTGCTGCGCCTTCCTCACGATGCTGTCTGTGTGAGTGGACCAATTCAGTTTGTCTGTGATGTGTATGCCGAGGAACTTAAAACTTGCTACCCTCTCCACTACTGTTCCATCGATGTGGATGGGGGTGTTCTCTCTGCTGTTAACCTGAAGTCCACAATCATCTCCTTAGTTTTGTTGACGTTGAGTGTGAGGTTATTTTCCTGACACCACACTCCGAGGGCCCTCACCTCCTCCCTGTAGGCCGTCTCGTCGTTGTTGGTAATCAAGCCTACCACTGTTGTGTCGTCCGCAAACTTGATGATTGAGTTGGAGGCGTGCGTGGCCACGCAGTCGTGGGTGAACAGGGAGTACAGGAGAGGGCTCAGAACGCACCCTTGTGGGGCCCCAGTGTTGAGGATCAGCGGGGAGGAGATGTTGTTGCCTACCCTCACCACCTGGGGGCGGCCCGTCAGGAAGTCCAGTACCCAGTTGCACAGGGCGGGGTCGAGACCCAGGGTCTCGAGCTTGATGACGAGCTTGGAGGGTACTATGGTGTTGAATGCCGAGCTGTAGTCGATGAACAGTATTCTCACATAGGTATTCCTCTTGTCCAGATGGGTTAGGGCAGTGTGCAGTGTGGTTGAGATTGCATCGTCTGTGGACCTATTTGGGCGGTAAGCAAATTGGAGTGGGTCAAGGGTGTCAGGTAGGGTGGAGGTGATATGGTCCTTGACTAGTCTCTCAAAGCACTTCATGATGACGGATGTGAGTGCTACGGGGCGGTAGTCGTTTAGCTTAGTTACCTTAGCTTTCTTGGGAACAGGAACAATGGTGGCCCTCTTGAAGCATGTGGGAACAGCAGACTGGTATAGGGATTGATTGAATATGTCCGTAAACACACCGGCCAGCTGGTCTGCGCATGCTCTGAGGGCGCGGCTGGGGATGCCGTCTGGGCCTGCAGCCTTGCGAGGGTTAACACGTTTAAATGTCTTACTCACTTCGGCTGCAGTGAAGGAGAGACCGCATGTTTTCGTTGCAGGCCGTGTCAGTGGCACTGTATTGTCCTCAAAGCGGGCAAAAGTTATTTAGTCTGCCTGGGAGCAAGACATCCTGGTCCGTGACTGGGCTGGGTTTCTTCCTGTAGTCCGTGATTGACTGTAGACCCTGCCACATGCCTCTTGTGTCTGAGCCATTGAATTGAGATTCTACTTTGTCTCTGTACTGGCGCTTAGCTTGTTTGATAGCCTTGCGGAGGGAATAGCTGCACTGTTTGTATTCAGTCATGTTACCAGACACCTTACCCTGATTAAAAGCAGTGGTTCGCGCCTTCAGTTTCACACGAATGCTGCCATCAATCCACGGTTTCTGGTTAGGGAATGTTTTAATCGTTGCTATGGGAACGACATCTTCAACGCACGTTCTAATGAACTCGCACACCGAATCAGCGTATTCGTCAATGTTGTTGTCTGACGCAATACGAAACATCTCCCAGTCCACGTGATGGAAGCAGTCTTGAGTGTGGAGTCAGCTTGGTCGGACCAGCGTTGGACAGACCTCAGCGTGGGAGCCTCTTGTTTTAGTTTCTGTCTGTAGGCAGGGATCAACAAAATGGAGTCGTGGTCAGCTTTTCCGAAAGGGGGGCGGGGCAGGGCCTTATATGCGTCGCGGAAGTTAGAGTAACAATGATCCAGGGTCTTTCCACCCCTGGTTGCGCAATCGATATGCTGATAAAATTTAGGGAGTCTTGTTTTCAGATTAGCCTTGTTAAAATCCCCAGCTACAATGAATGCAGCCTCCGGATAAATCGTTTCCAGTTTGCAGAGAGTTAAATAAAGTTTGTTTAGAGCCATCGATGTGTCTGCTTGGGGGGGGATATATACGGCTGTGATTATAATCGAAGAGAATTCTCTTGGTAGGTAATGCGGTCTACATTTGATTGTGAGGAATTCTAAATCAGGTGAACAGAAGGATTTGAGTTCCTGTATGTTTCTTTCATCACACCATGTCACGTTAGTCATAAGGCATACGCCCCCGCCCCTCTTCTTACCAGAAAGATGTTCGTTTCTGTCGGCGCGATGCGTGGAGAAACCCGCTGGCTGCACCGCTTCGGATAGCGTCTCTCCAGTTAGCCATGTTTCCGTGAAGCAGAGAACGTTACAGTCTCTGATGTCCCTCTGGAATGCTACCCTTGCTCGGATTTCATCAACCTTGTTGTCAAGAGACTGGACATTGGCGAGAAGAATGCTAGGGAGTGGTGCACGATGTGCCCGTCTCCGGAGTCTGACCAGAAGACCGCTTCGTTTCCCTCTTTTTCTGAGTCGTTTTTTTGGGTCGCTGCATGTAATCCACTCCGTTACACTGGTTGTAAGGCAGAACACAGGATCCGCATCGCGAAAAACATATTCTTGGTCGTACTGATGGTGAGTTGACGCTGATCTTATATTCAGTAGTTCTTCTCGGCTGTATGTAATGAAACCTAAGATGACCTGGGGTACTAGTGTAAGAAATAACACGTAAAAAAAAACAAAAAACTGCATAGTTTCCTAGGAACGCGAAGCGAGGCGGCCATCTCTGTCGGCGCCGGAAGTGTTATGTAGTGGGTAAAGGTAGTGGGTTAAGGTAGTGGTTAAAGGTAGTGGGTTAAGGTAGTGGGTAAAGGTAGTGGGTAAAGGTAGTGGGTAAAAGTTGGGTAAAGGTAGTGGGTAAAGGTAGTGTACTACATAGGGAACAGTACCTCTTGTCCCTGAGTAAAGATAGTGGGTAAAGGTAGTGGGTTAAGGTCGTGGGTAAAGGTAGTGGGTTAAGGTAGTGGGTAAAGGTAGTGGGTTAAGGTAGTGGGTAAAGGTAGTGGGTTAAGGTAGTGTACTACATAGGGAACAGTACCTCTGGTCCCTGGGTAAAGGAAGTGGGTAAAGGTAGTGGGTTAAGGTAGTGGGTTAAGGTAGTGTGTTAAGGTAAAGTTATTTGCAGGTTGGTCTTCTCCAGAACCAGTGAAGACAGGGTGACCTTTACACACACACACACACACACACACACTCACACACACACACTCACACACACACACACACACACACACACACACACACACACACACACGCACACACACACGCACACACGCAAACACACACACACACACAATGGAGAGCTGGGAGGTGACATATACTCAAAGACACACAGAGAGAAGGAGAGAAAGAGAGTGATAGAAAGAATAAGGAGGAGAGAGGAAATGAAGAGGAGGGAGAGGGAGGGAGAGGGAGGGGGAGAGAAAGGAGGAGAGAGGAAATGAAGAGGAGGAGAGGGAGGGAGAGGAAGGGGAGAGAAAGGAGGAGAGAGAGGAAATGAAGAGGAGGGAGAGGGAGGGGGAGGGAGGGAGGGGGAAAGGAGGAGGAGAGAGGAAATGAAGAGGAGGGAGAGGGAGGGGAGAGGAGGGGAGAGAAAGGAGGAGAGAGAGGAAATGAAGAGGAGGGAGAGGGAGGGAGAGGGAGGGGGAGAGAAAGGAGGAGAGAGAGGAAATGAAGAGGAGGGAGAGGGAGGGAGAGGAAGGGGGAGAGAAAGGAGGAGAGAGAGGAAATGAAGAGGAGGGAGAGGGAGGGGGAGGGAGGGGGAGAGAAAGGAGGAGAGAGAGGAAATGAAGAGGAGGGAGAGGGAGGGAGAGGAAGGGGGAGAGAAAGGAGGAGAGAGAGGAAATGAAGAGGAGGGAGAGGGAGGGGAGGGAGGGGGAGAGAAAGGAGGAGAGAGAGAGAAATGAAGAGGAAGGAGAGGGAGGGAGAGGGGGGGGAGAGAGAAAGGAGGAGAGAGAGAATGAAGAGGAGGGAGAGGGAGGGAGAGGGAGGGGGAGAGAAAGGAGGATAGAGAGGAAATGAAGAGGAGGGAGAGGGAGGGAGAGGGAGGGGAGAGAAAGGAGGATAGAGAGAGAATGAAGAGGAGGGAGGGGAGGGAGGGAGGGGGAGAAAGGAGGGGAGAAATGAAGAGGAGGAGAGAGAGAGAATGAAGAGAAAGGAGGGAGAGGGAGGGAGAGGGGGGGAGAGAAAGGAGGATAGAGAGAGAATGAAGAGGAGGGAGAGGGAGGGAGAGGGGAGGGGGAGAGAAAGGAGGAGAGAGAGAAAATGAAGAGGAGGGAGAGGGAGGGAGAGGAAGGGGAGAGAGAAAGGAGGAGAGAGAGGAAATGAAGAGGAGGGAGAGGGAGGGAGAGGGAGGGGGAGGAGAAAGGAGGAGAGAGAGAAATGAAGAGGAAGGAGAGGGAGGGAGAGGGAGGGGGAGAGAAAGGAGGATAGAGAGAGAATGAAGAGGAGGGAGAGGGAGGGGGAGGGAGGGGGAGAGAAAGGAGGAGAGAGAGGAAATGAAGAGGAGGAGAGGGAGGGAGAGGGAGGGGGAGAGAGAAAGGAGGATAGAGAGAGAATGAAGAGGAGGGAGAGGGAGGGAGAGGAAGGGGGAGAGAAAGGAGGAGAGAGAGGAAATGAAGAGGAGGGAGAGGGAGGGAGAGGGAGGGGGAGAGAAAGGAGGATAGAGAGAGAATGCAGAGGAGGGCGAGGGAGGGAGAGGGAGGGGGGAGAGAAAGGAGGATAGAGAGAGAATGAAGAGGAGGGAGAGGGAGGGGGAGGGAGGGAGGGGGAGAGAAAGGAGGAGAGAGAGGAAATGAAGAGGAAGGAGAGGGAGGGAGAGGGAGGGGGAGAGAAAGGAGGATAGAGAGAGAATGAAGAGGAGGGAGAGGGAGGGAGAGGGAGGGGGAGAAAAGGAGGATAGAGAGAGAATGAAGAGGAGGGAGAGGGAGAGGGAGGGAGGGGGAGAGAAAGGAGGAGAGAGAGGAATTGAAGAGGAGGGAGGGGGAGAGAAAGAGAAAATTAGAAGGAGAGGGATGGAGAGAGAAAGCAGGATAGAGAGAATGAGGAGGATAGAAAGGGAGGGAAAAATAGAGAGAGAGAGAGAGAGAGAGAGAGAGAGAGAGAGAGATCTACTGGTTGAAATACCACAGTGTGCCATCACAGCAGCGAGATTTGTGACCTGTTTCAACAAGAAAAGGGCAACCAGTGAAGAACAAACACCATTGTAAATACAACCTATATTTATGTTTATTTATGTATTTACTTATTATTTATTTATTGAGAGAGAGAGAGAGAGAGAGAGAGAGAGAGAGAGACAGAGAGAGAGACAGAGAGAGAGAGAGAGAGAGAGAGAGAGAGACAGAGAGAGAGAGAGAGAGAGAGAGACAGAGAGACAGAGAGACAGAGAGAGAGAGAGAGAGAGAGAGAGAGAGAGAGAGAGAGAGAGAGAGAGGGAGACAGAGAGAGAGAGAGAGAGAGAGAGGGAGACAGAGAGAGAGAGAGAGACAGAGAGAGAGAGAGGAGACAGAGAGAGAGAGAGACAGAGAGAGAGAGAGAGAGAGAGAGAGAGAGAGAGTCAGAGACAGACAGAGACAGAGACAGAGAGACAGAGAGAGAGAGAGACAGAGAGAGAGAGAGAGAGAGAGAGAGAGAGAGAGAGAGAGAGAGAGAGAGAGAGAGAGAGAGAGAGAGAGAGAGAGAGACAGAGAGAGAGAGAGAGAGAGAGAGAGACAGAGAGAGAGAGAGAGAGAGAGAGAGAGAGAGAGAGAGAGAGAGAGAGAGAGAGAGACAGAGAGAGGGAGAGAGAAAGAGAGAGCACATTGCAGTTATGACTTAAACTAAAGATATCCTCGGGAGTTTATGTGAGTACAATATTGTGATGTCATTTGGTGTCTAAGTGATGACACATCCTGTTCTCCAGGTGGATCCCTCCTCTCATCTGTCTTCTCTGTTGTCAACAAGATCTCATAGTTACCCTTCGAAATTTGACGTTTTATGGATGGACGTCTATTTTTAACGGTTAATCCCGCATGGTTACCCGCATGGTTACAGGGTTAATCCCGCATGGTTACAGGGTTAATCCCGCATGGTTACAGGGTTAATCCCACATGGTTACAGGGTTAATCCCACATGGTTACAGGGTTAATCCCACATGGTTACAGGGTTAATCCCGCATGGTTACAGGGTTAATCCCACATGGTTACAGGGTTAATCCCACATGGTTACAGGGTTAATCCCGCATGGTTACAGGGTTAATCCCGCATGGTTACAGGGTTAATCCCACATGGTTACAGGGTTAATCCCACATGGTTACAGGGTTAATCCCACATGGTTACAGGGTTAATCCCACATGGTTACAGGGTTAATCCCACATGGTTACAGGGTTAATCCCACATGGTTACAGGGTTAATCCCGCATGGTTACAGGGTTAATCCCGTGTGGTTGAAGGGTTATTTATTTATATTTATTTTATTTAGTCTTTATTTAACCTTTAACTAGGCGAATCAGTTAAGAACAAATTCTTATTTACAATGATGGCCTACACAGAAACAACTCACAGGTGAACAGTTTAGGCATCCATTCCGAGTGGTTAAGGTTAGGGATAGGGTTTGGGGAAGGTTTAAAAGTAAATATTTTTAAAAACAACATTTCACCCAGTGCCACCAGGTCACTCAGTGTCACCAGATACCAGGTCACCAGGTCACGAGGTCACCCAGTGTCACCAGGTCACCCAGTGTCACCAGGTCACCAGGCCACCCAGTACCACCAGGTCACCCAGTACCACCAGGTCACCCAGTACCACCAGGTCACCCAGTACCACCAGGTCACCCAGTGTCACCAGGTCACCCAGGTCACCCAGTACCACCAGGTCACCCAGTACCACCAGGTCACCCAGTACCACCAGGTCACCCAGTACCACCAGGTCACCACCAGGTCAGTACCAGGTCACCAGGTCACCCAGTACCACCAGGTCACCCAGTACCACCAGGTCACCAGGTCACCACAGTACCACCAGGTCACCCAGTACCACCAGGTCACCCAGTACCACCAGGTCACCCAGTACCACCAGGTCACCCAGTACCACCAGGTCACCCAGTACCACCAGGTCACCCAGTACCACCAGGTCACCAGGTCACCCAGTGTCACCAGGTCACCCAGTACCACCAGGTCACCCAGTACCACCAGGTCACCCAGTACCACCAGGTCACCCAGTACCACCAGGTCACCCAGTACCACCAGGTCACCCAGTACCACCAGGTCACCCAGTACCACCAGGTCACCCAGTACCACCAGGTCACCCAGTGCCACCAGGTCACCAGGTCACCCAGTGTCACTAGGTCACCCAGTACCACCAGGTCACCCAGTGTCACCAGGTCACCCAGTACCACCAGGTCACCCAGTACCACCAGGTCACCCAGTACCACCAGGTCACCAGGTCACCCAGTGTCACCAGG
This sequence comes from Oncorhynchus tshawytscha, assembly GCF_018296145.1. NCBI lineage: Eukaryota > Metazoa > Chordata > Actinopteri > Salmoniformes > Salmonidae > Oncorhynchus > Oncorhynchus tshawytscha. The sequence continues at coordinate 3,639 of NW_024607517.1, read as the reverse complement.
TCACCCAGTACCACCAGGTCACCCAGTGCCACCAGGTCACCCAGTACCACCAGGTCACCCAGTACCACCAGGTCCCCCAGTACCACCAGGTCACCCAGTACCACCAGGTCACCAGGTCACCCAGTGGTCACCAGGTCACCAGGTCACCCAGTACCACCAGGTCACCCAGTACCACCAGGTCACCCAGGGTCACCCAGTACCACCAGGTCACCAGGTCACCCAGTACCACCAGGTCCACCAGGTCACCCACCCCAGGTCACCCAGGTCACCAGGTCACCCAGTACCACCAGGTCACCCAGTACCACCAGGTCACCCAGTACCACCAGGTCACCAGGTCACCCAGTACCACCAGGTCACCAGGTCACCCAGTACCACCAGGTCACCCAGTACCACCAGGTCACCCAGGTCACCCAGTACCACCAGGTCACCCAGTCACCAGGTCACCCAGTACCACCAGGTCACCCAGTACCACCAGGTCACCCAGTACCACCAGGTCACCCAGTACCACCAGGTCACCCAGTACCACCAGGTCACCCAGTACCACCAGGTCACCCAGTACCACCAGGTCACCCAGTACCACCAGGTCACCAGGTCACCCAGTACCACCAGGTCACCCAGGTCACCCAGTCCACCAGGTCACCCAGTACCACCAGGTCACCCAGTACCACCAGGTCACCAGGTCACCCAGTCCACCAGGTCACCCAGTACCACCAGGTCACCCAGTAGGTCACCCAGTACCACCAGGTCACCCAGTACCACCAGGTCACCCAGTGCCACCAGGTCACAGGTCACAGTGCCACCAGGTCACCAGGTCACCCAGTACCACCAGGTCACCCAGTACCACCAGGTCACCAGGTCACCCAGTACCACCAGGTCACCCAGTACCCAGGTCACCCAGTACCACCAGGTCACCCAGTACCACCAGGTCACCCAGTACCACCAGGTCACCCAGTACCACCAGGTCACCCACCAGGTCACCCAGTACCACCAGGTCACCCAGTACCACCAGGTCACCACCAGGTCACCCAGTACCACCAGGTCACCCAGTACCACCAGGTCACCCAGTACCACCAGGTCACCCAGTACCACCAGGTCACCCAGTACCACCAGGTCACCAGGTCACCCAGTCACCCAGTCACCAGGTCACCCAGTACCACCAGGTCACCCAGTCACCACCAGGTCACCAGGTCACCCAGTACCACCAGGTCACCCAGTACCACCAGGTCACCCAGGTACCCAGTACCACAGGTCACCCAGTACCACCAGGTCACCCAGTACCACCAGGTCACCAGGTCACCCCAGTACCACCAGGTCACCCCAGGTCACCCAGGTCACCCAGTACCACCAGGTCACCCAGTACCACCAGGTCACCAGGTCAGTACCACCAGGTCACCAGGTCACCCAGGTCCACCAGGTCACCCAGTACCACCAGGTCACCCAGTACCACCAGGTCACCCAGTACCACCAGGTCCCCAGGTCACCCCAGTACCACCAGGTCACCCAGTACCACCAGGTCACCCAGGTCACCCAGTGCCACCAGGTCACCCAGGTCACCCAGTACCAGGTCACCCAGGTCCACCACCCAGTACCACCAGGTCACCCAGTACCACCAGGTCACCCAGTACCACCAGGTCACCCAGTACCACCAGGTCACCCAGGTCACCAGGTCCCCAGTACCACCAGGTCACCCAGTACCACCAGGTCACCCAGTACCACCAGGTCACCCAGTACCACCAGGTCACCCAGTACACCAGGTCACCCAGTACCACCAGGTCACCAGGTCACCCAGTACCACCAGGTCACCAGGTCACCCAGTACCACCAGGTCACCCAGTACCACCAGGTCACCCAGTACCACCAGGTCACCCAGTACCACCAGGTCACCCAGTACCACCAGGTCACCCAGTACCACCAGGTCACCCAGTACCACCAGGTCACCCAGGTCACCCAGTACCACCAGGTCCACCAGGTCACCCAGTACCACCAGGTCACCAGGTCACCCAGTACCCAGTACCGCCAGGTCCAGGTCACCCAGTACCACCAGGTCACCCAGTACCACCAGGTCACCCAGTACCACCAGGTCACCCAGTACCACCAGGTCACCCAGGTAGGTCACCCAGGTCACCAGGTCACCCAGTACCACCAGGTCACCCAGTACCACCAGGTCACCCAGTACCACCAGGTCACCCAGGTCACCCAGTACCACCAGGTCACCCAGTACCACCAGGTCACCCAGTACCACCAGGTCACCAGGTCACCACCAGGTCACCAGGTCACCACCAGGTCACCCAGTACCACCAGGTCACCCAGTCACCACCAGGTCACCCAGGTCCACCAGGTCACCCAGTACCACCAGGTCACCCAGTACCACCAGGTCACCAGGGTCACCCAGTACCACCAGGTCAGTACCAGGTCACCCAGTACCACCAGGTCACCCAGTACCACCAGGTCACCCAGTACCACCAGGTCACCCAGTCCACCAGGTCAGGTACCACCAGGTCACCCAGTACCACCAGGTCACCCAGTACCACCAGGTCACCAGGTCACCCAGTACCACCAGGTCACCCAGGTCACCCAGGTACCAGGTCACCACCAGGTCACCCAGTACCACCAGGTCAGTACCAGGGTCACCCAGTACCACCAGGTCCAGTCCACCAGGTCACCCAGTACCACCAGGTCACCCAGTACCACCAGGTCACCAGGTCACCCAGGTCACCCAGTACCACCAGGTCACCCAGTACCACCAGGTCACCAGGTCACCCAGTACCACCAGGTCACCCAGGTCACCCAGGTCACCACCAGGTCACCAGGTCACCCCAGTCCACCAGGTCACCAGGTCACCCAGTACCACCAGGTCACCCAGTACCACCAGGTCACCCAGTACCACCAGGTCACCCAGTACCAGGTCACCAGGTCCACCAGTCACCAGGTCACCCAGTACCACCAGGTCAGGTCACCCAGTCACCAGGTCACCCAGTACCACCAGGTCACCCCAGTACCACCAGGTCACCCAGTACCACCAGGTCACCCAGTACCACCAGGTCCACCAGTACCACCAGGTCACCCAGTACCACCAGGTCACCCAGTACCACCAGGTCACCCAGTACCACCAGGTCACCCAGTACCACCAGGTCACCCAGTACCACCAGGTCACCCAGTACCACCAGGTCACCAGGTCAGTACCACCAGGTCAGTACCACCAGTCACCCAGGTCCACCAGGTCACCCAGTACCACCAGGTCACCCAGTACCACCAGGTCACCCAGTACCACCAGGTCACCCAGTACCACCAGGTCACCCAGTACCACCAGGTCACCCAGTACCACCAGGTCACCCAGTACCACCAGGTCACCCAGTACCACCAGGTCACCCAGTACCACCAGGTCAGGGTCACCCAGTACCACCAGGTCACCACCAGGTCACCCAGTACCACCAGGTCACCACCAGGTCACCCAGTACCACCAGGTCACCCAGTACCACCAGGTCACCCAGTACCACCAGGTCACCCAGGGTCACCCAGTACCACCAGGTCACCCAGTACCACCAGGTCACCCAGTACCACCAGGTCACCCAGTACCACCAGGTCCCCAGTCACCACCAGGTCACCCAGTACCACCAGGTCACCCAGTACCACCAGGTCA